>NW_027592660.1:0-48351 GCF_964213995.1 Mustelus asterias | reverse complement strand
CGCGCGGTTCATTAAGTTGATTTAAATGCATGCAATCTGCTCGGAATCGGGTGCAGATCGCGGTATAGGCCCAACGCCCAACTTTACCCCGATTTCACACCCGAAAACGGGCGCAAAGTTTTGGTAAAATCAGGCACTGAGAGTGTATGTGTGAGAGAGTGCAGCACTCCCTCAGCACTGACCCTCTGACAGTGCGGCACTCCCTCAGCACTGACCCTCTGACAGTGCGGCACTCCCTCAGCACTGACCCTCTGACAGTGCGGCACTCCCTCAGTACTGACCCTCTGACAGTGCGGCACTCCCTCAGTACTGACCCTCTGACAGTGCGGCACTCCCTCAGCACTGACCCTCTGACAGTGCGGCACTCCCTCAGCACTGACCCTCTGACAGTGCGGCACTCCCTCAGCACTGACCCTCTGACAGTGCAGCACTCCCTCAGCACTGACCCTCTGACAGTGCGGCACTCCCTCAGTACTGACCCTCTGACAGTGCGGCACTCCCTCAGCACTGACCCTCTGACAGTGCGGCACTCCCTCAGCACTGACCCTCTGACAGTGCGGCACTCCCTCAGCACTGACCCTCTGACAGTGCGGCACTCCCTCAGTACTGACCCTCTGTCAGTGCGGCACTCCCTCAGTACTGACCCTCTGACAGTGCGGCACTCCCTCAGCACTGACCCTCTGACAGTGCAGCACTCCCTCAGCACTGACCCTCTGACAGTGCGGCACTCCCTCAGCACTGACCCTCTGACAGTGCGGCACTCCCTCAGCACTGACCCTCTGACAGTGCAGCACTCCCTCAGTACTGACCCTCTGACAGTGCGGCACTCCCTCAGTACTGACCCTCTGACAGTGCGGCACTCCCTCAGCACTGACCCTCTGACAGTGCAGCACTCCCTCAGTACTGACCCTCTGACTGTGCGGCACTCCCTCAGTACTGACCCCCTGACAGTGCGGCACTCCCTCAGTACTGACCCTCTGACAGTGCAGCACTCCCTCAGCACTGACCCTCTGACAGTGCGGCACTCCCTCAGCACTGACCCTCTGACAGTGCAGCACTCCCTCAGTACTGACCCTCTGACAGTGCGGCACTCCCTCAGCACTGACCCCCTGACAGTGCGGCACTCCCTCAGCACTGACCCTCTGACAGTGCGGCACTCCCTCAGCACTGACCCTCTGACAGTGCGGCACTCCCTCAGTACTGACCCTCTGACAGTGCGGCACTCCCTCAGTACTGACCCTCTGACAGTGCGGCACTCCCTCAGCACTGACCCTCTGACAGTGCGGCACTCCCTCAGTACTGACCCTCTGACAGTGCAGCACTCCCTCAGTACTGACCCTCTGACAGTGCGGCACTCCCTCTGTACTGACCCTCTGACAGTGCGGCACTCCCTCAGTACTGACCCTCTGACAGTGCGGCACTCCCTCAGCACTGACCCTCTGACAGTGCGGCACTCCCTCAGTACTGACCCTCTGACAGTGCGGCACTCCCTCAGTACTGACCCTCTGACAGTGCGGCACTCCCTCAGTACTGACCCTCTGACAGTGCGGCACTCCCTCAGTCCTGACCCTCTGACAGTGCGGCACTCCCTCAGTACTGACCCTCTGACAGTGCGGCACTCCCTCAGTACTGACCCTCTGACAGTGCAGCACTCCCTCAGTATTGGTGTGAGTGTCAGTGTTAGTGTGTGTCCCAAACACTGATGGAGTGTGTGCGGGAGGTACTGGGTTAGAATCTGCTGTGTTTGGAGACAGTGAGGAGAGTGGGTCAAGTTTCATTGATGTATTTATTGGAGTGTGGTTACAGAGTGAGGCTGTCCTGTCCTGGGAGAGTCAGGAACAGGAATTCGACCTGACTTCTCTCTGTGACTATTATTGCCCTTTTCCCCGTCATTCTGCCTCAAATCGAATCTTGTCAAAAAGGGGCCACTTATACATTCTGATTTTGCGGGGTTTGTCGAAGATTTCCTCTTCTTGCCAACCGTAGGTGCTGCAGGACGTATTGATGTATCTGACTTGAATGCCAACCATGTCTTCTTTCCGTGTCACGTCTTTTCGTTTTTTGTGATCCAGGTCGAAATCTGTTTCCTCACAGACTGTGTTACCACAGCCTGTGCCCCAACGGCCTTTGCTCTCATAGCCGCTCAGGCTGACATGCAGACTGTAGCCAGTTTCATTAATCACCGCCAGCTTCTTGTCTCGTCCAGACATCTTCCAGCAATATTCCCAATTGTCCTGATATCCCTGTCAGTGTGGAGGGAATTCTCTCGGATGTAGATTCACTCTGTCGGAAAAAGAAAATCAAATCCCCATCAATAACTCAAACCTGTGAGAGAGAGACAGAGAGAGAGAGAGACAGAGAGAGAGAGAGAGACAGACAGAGAGAGAGACAGAGGGAGAGAGAGAGAGAGAGAGACAGAGAGGGAGAGACAGAGAGAGAGAGAGACAGCGAGAGAGACAGAGAGAGAAACAAATCCTGAAGGGGGAGGGAGAGGAGCCCAAGGTCGTGATGCATATAGGTACTGCTGACATCGGTAGGAAGAGGGAAGGGGTCATGAAAAGAGAATATAGGGAGTTGGGTAGACAGCTGAGAAAGAGGAATGCAAAGGTAGTAATCTCGGGATTGCTGCCTGTGCCGCGGGAGAGTGAGAACAGGAATCGGTGGAGAATTAATGCGTGGCTGAGGGACTGGAGCAAGGGACAAGGATTTGGGTACTTGGATCATTGGGACCTCTTTAGGGGCAGGTGTGACCTGTTTAAAAAAGACGGGTGGCACTTGAATCCCAGGGGGACCAATATCCTGGCGGGAAGGTTGGCTAAGGCTACTGGAGAGACTTTAAACTAGAAAGGTTGGGGGGAGGGAATCGAAATGAGGGGACTGAGAGCGAGGAGGTTAGCTCGCAAATAGATAAGGAATGTAGACAGGGTAAGAGGGAGGTTAGACGAGTGAGGGAGAAGGGAAGTGCTCAGGCTGAAGGTCTGAGATGTGTCTATTTTAATGCCAGGAGTGTAGTGAATAAAGTGGATGAGCTTGGAGCGTGGATTGCTGCTTCGAATTGTGATGTGGTGGCCATTACGGAGACTTGGATGTCTCAGGGACAGGACTGGGTGCTTCAGGTGCCAGGTTTTAGATGTTTCAGGAAGGACAGGGAGGGAGGCAAGAGAGGGGGGGGAGTGGCACTGTTGATCAGGGATAGTGTCACGGCTGTAGAGAAGGTGGACGCCGTGGAGGGACTGACTACGGAATCTCTGTGGGTGGAGGTTAGGAATAGGAAGGGGTCGGTAACTTTGCTGGGTGTTTTCTATAGGCCGCCCAATAGTAACAGAGATGTTGAGGAGCAGATGGGGAAACAGATCCTGGAGAGATGTAGGAATAACAGAGTTGTCGTGATGGGAGATTTTAATTTCCCAAACATAGATTGGAATATCCCTAGGGCTAGGGGTTTGGATGGAGAGGAGTTTGTTAGGTGTGTCCAGGAGAGTTTCCTGACACAGTATGTGGATAAGCCTACTAGAGGAGAGGCTGTTCTTGATCTGGTGCTGGCTAATGAACCTGGACAGGTGGAGGATCTCTCGGTGGGTGAACATCTTGGGGATAGCGATCATAATTCTATCTCCTTCACGATAGCATTGGAAAGAGATAGGGTCAGGCAGGCTAGGAAAGTGTTTCTCTGGAGTAAAGGGAAATACAGTGTCATCAGGGAGGAAATTAGACGGGTAAATTGGAAGGAGGCATTCTTGGGGAAAAGTACCGAAGGAAAGTGGAGGATTTTCAAGGAATGTTTGTCTGGAGCTCTGCATGACAACGTTCCGATGAGACAGGGGGGTGTTGGTAGGGTACGGGAACCGTGGTGCACGAAGGTTGTGATGAACCTGGTAAATAAGAAAAGAGAGGCGTACAGAAGGTTCAGAGAGCTAGGAGGTGTTAAGGATTTAGAGGAGTATACGCGATGTAGGAAGGAGCTTAAGAAGGAAATTAGGAGAGCGAGAAGGGGTCATGAGAAGACCTTGGCGGGTAAGATTAAGGAGAATCCCAAGGCTTTCTACAAATATGTCAAGAGTAAAAGGATGAGATGTGAAGGCATAGGACCCTTAAAAGGTGAAGGGGGAAAAGTTTGTGCGGAACCGTTAGAAATGGCGGAGGTGCTTAATGAATACTTTACCTCGGTATTCACGGTGGAAAGGGATCTGGGTGGTTGTACTGCTGGATTGCGGAGGACAGAAAGGATCGAGCATGTGGACATAAAGAAAGAGGATGTGTTGGAACTATTGAATGGCATCAAGGTTGGTAAGTCGCCGGGACCGGATGGGATGTACCCCAGGTTACTGTGGGAGGCGAGGGAGGAGATTGCGGAGCCTTTGGCGATGATCTTTGCATCGTCGATGGAGACGGGAGAGGTTCCGGAGGATTGGAGGATTGCGGATGTGGTCCCTATATTCAAGAAAGGGAACAGGGACAGCCCGGGAAATTACCGACCGGTGAGTCTAACCTCAGTGGTTGGTAAGTTGATGGAGAGGATCCTGAGAGACAGGATTTATGATCATCTAGAGAAGTTTAGTATGATCAAAAGTAGTCAGCACGGCTTTGTCAGGGGCAGGTCGTGCCTTACGAGCCTGGTTGAGTTCTTTGAAAATGTGACCAAGCACATTGACGAAGGAAGAGCGGTGGATGTGGTCTATATGGACTTCAGCAAAGCGTTCGATAAGGTCCCCCATGCAAGGCTTCTTGAGAAAGTGAGAGGGCATGGGATCCAAGGGGCTGTTGCCTTGTGGATCCAGAACTGGCTTGCCTGCAGAAGGCAGAGAGTGGCTGTGGAGGGGTCTTTCTCTGCATGGAGGTCAGTGACCAGTGGAGTGCCCCAGGGATCTGTTCTGGGACCCTTGCTGTTTGTCATTTTCATAAATGACCTGGATGAGGAAGTGGAGGGATGGGTTGGTAAGTTTGCTGACGACACCAAGGTAGGTGGTGTTGTGGATAGTTTGGAGGGATGTCAGAAGTTGCAGCGAGACATAGATAGAATGCAAGACTGGGCGGAGAAGTGGCAGATGGACTTCAACCCGGATAAGTGTGTAGTGATCCATTTTGGCAGATCCAATGGGATGGAGCAGCAGTATAAAATGAAGGGTACCATTCTTAGCAGTGTAGAGGATCAGAAGGACCTTGGGGTCCGGGTCCATAGGACTCTTAAATCGGCCTCGCAGGTGGAGGATGCGGTCAAGAAGGCGTATGGCGTACTAGCCTTCATTAATCGAGGGATTGAGTTTAGGAGTCGGGAGATAATGCTGCAGCTTTATAGGACCCTGGTTAGACCCCACTTGGAGTACTGCGCGCAGTTCTGGTCACCTCATTACAGGAAAGATGTTGAAGCCATTGAAAGGGTGCAGAGGAGATTTACAAGGATGTTGCCTGGATTGGGGGGCATGCCTTATGAGGATAGGTTGAGGGAGCTTGGTCTCTTCTCCCTGGAGAGACGAAGGATGAGAGGTGACCTGATAGAGGTTTACAAGATGTTGAGGGGTCTGGATAGGGTGGACTCTCAGAGGCTATTTCCAAGGGCTGAAATGGTTGCTACGAGAGGACACAGGTTTAAGGTGCTGGGGGGTAGGTACAGGGGGGATGTCAGGGGTAAGTTTTTCACTCAGAGGGTGGTGGGTGAGTGGAATCGGCTGACGTCGGTGGTGGTGGAGGCAAACTCGTTGGGGTCTTTTAAGAGACTTCTGGATGAGTACATGGGATTTAATGGGATTGAGGGCTATAGATAGGCCTAGAGGTGGGGATGTGATCGGCGCAACTTGTGGGCCGAAGGGCCTGTTTGTGCTGTGACTTTCTATGTTCTATGTTCTATAAAGAGAGAGGCAGAGAGACAAACAGACAGACAGAGAGAGACAGTGACAGAGACACAAAGAGAGAAAGAGAGACAGAGAGAGAGACAGAGAGTGACAGACAGAGATAGAGACAGAGAGAGACACACACAGAAAGAGAGAGAGACAGAGAGGGAGACAGAGAGAGAAAGAGAGACAGAGAGAGAGAGACAGAGAGAGAGAGACAGAGAGAGAGAAACAGAGAGAGAGAGACAGAGAGAGAGAGACAGAGAGAGAGAGACAGAGACAGAGAGAGAGAGATAGAGACAGAGAGAGAGAGATAATCAGAGACAAGAACAAAGAATGACAGAGTGAGGCAGAGAGAAAGAGAGAGACAGAGAGAGAGAGACAGAGAGAGAGACAGAGAGAGAGACAGTGAGACATAATGAGAGAGATACAGAGAGAGAGAGAGAGAGATGGAAATAGACAGAGAGAGAGCCAGAAAGACCGAGAGAGATGAGACAGAGTGAGGCAGAGAAAGACAGGGACTGAGAGAGACAGAGAGAGACAGAGAGAGAGAGAGCCAGAAAGACAGAGAGAGCAAAAGACAGGAGCAAGAAACATTGGTGGGGGTGGTATACAGACCCCTGAACTGTAGGGGTGATGGTGGGAAAAGCATTCGACAGGGAATCAGAGATGCGTGTGTTAAAGGAATATCCATGATTGTGGACAACTTTAATCTGCTTATAGATTGGGAGAGTCAAATTAGTCACAGTGCAATAGAGGAGGAATTTCCGGAGTGAATACGGGATGGTTTTCTGGGGCAATGCTTTGAGGAACCAACAATGGATCAGACCATCTTGGACTGGGGGTTGTGCAATGAGAAAGAATTAGCTGACGATCTAGTTGTGAGAGAACCCTTGGGGACGAGTGACCATAATATGGTAGAATTCTTTGTCAAGGTGGATCGTGATGGAGTTGATTCTGAGACCAGGGTCCTGAATCTCAATAAAGGGAGCCGGAGGTAGCGGTACATATTGGTACCGCTGATGTGGGAAGGAAGGGGGAAGGGGTCATGAAAAGAGAGTATAGGGAATTAGGGAGACAGCTGAGAAGGAGGAAAACAAAGGTAGTAATCTCGGGATTGCTGCCTGTGCCACGGGAAGGTGAGGACAGGAATGGAGTGAGGTGGAGGATGAATGTGTGGCTGAGGGACTGGTGCAGGGGGCAGGGATTCAGGTTCCTGGACCATTGGGACCTCTTTAGGGGCAGGTGTGACCTGTACACAAAAAACGGGTGGCACTTGAATCCCAGGGGGACCAATATCCTGGCGGGAAGGTTGGCTAAGGCTACTGGGGAGAGTTTAAACTAGATAGGTTGGGGGGAGGGGATCAAAATGAGGTGACTGAGAGAGAAGAAGGTAGCTCGCAAACAGAGAAGGGTTATAGGCAGTACAAGAGGGAGGATGGACGGGGGATAGAGAAGGGGAGAGCTCAGACCAAAGGATTGAGATGTGTTTACTTTAATGCCAGGAGTATAGTGAATAAAGGGGATGAGCTCAGAGCGTGGATCGATGCCTGGAAGTGTGATGTGGTGGCCATTACGGAGACTTGGATGTCTCAGGGACAGGGCTGGATACTCCAGGTGCCGGGATTCAGATGTTTCAGGAAGGACAGGGAGGGAGGCAAGAGAGGAGTGGAGTGGCACTGCTGATCAGGGATAGTGTCACAGCTGTAGAGAAGGTGTATGCTGTGGAGGGATTGTCCACCGAGTCTCTGTGGGTGGAGGTTCGGAGTGGGAGGGGTCGATCACTTTGCTGGGAGTTTTCTATAGGCCGCCCAATAGTACAGGGAGGTGGAGGAGCAGATAGGGAAACAGATCCTGGAGAGTTGCAATAATAGCAGAGTTGTTGTGATGGGAGACTTTAATTTCCCAAACATAGATTGGAATATCCCTCGGGTAAGGGGATTGGATGGGGAGGAGTTTGTTAGGTGTGTTCAGGAGGGTTTCCTGACACAGCATGTGGACAAGCCTACAAAGCTGTACTTGATCTGATACTGACCAATGAACCTGGACAGGTGTCAGATCTCTCAGTGGGAGAGCATCTTGGGGATAGCGATCATAACTCTATCTCCTTCGGGCTTGCATTGGAAAAAGAGAGGATCAGGCAAGCTCGGAAAGCGTTTATATGGAGTAAGGGGAAATATGAAGACATTAGACAGCAAATTAGAGGAGTAAATTGGAAGGAGGTATTCTCGGGGAAATGTACTGAAGAGAGGTGGCAGTTTTTCAAGGAATGTCTGTCTAGAGTTCTACAGGACAACGTTCCGAGCAGACAGGGAGGTGTTGGTCAGTTAAAGGAACCGTGGTGCACGAAAGCTGTGCGGGACCTAGTCGAGAAGAAAAGGAAAGCGTACAAAAGGTTCAGAGAGCTTGGCGAAGATAGGGATCGAGATGAGTATACGGCTTGTAGGAAGGGACTAAAGAAGGAAATTAGGAGAGCCAGAAGGGGTCATGAGAAGGCCCTGGCAGGCAGGATTAAGGAAAACCCTAAGGCGTTCTATAAATATGTGAAGAGTAAAAGGATGAGACGTGACGGAATAGGGCCAATAAAAGGTGAAGGCGGAAAGGTCTGTAGGGAACCAGTAGAAATGGCAGAGGTGCTCAATGAGTATTTTGCCTCGGTTTTCACAGAGGAGAAGGACCTGGGTGGATGTACTGCGGGAGTGCGGTGGACTGAAAAGATTGATTATGTGGACTTTAAGAAAGAGGTTGTGCTGGAATCTTTGAATGGCATCAAGATAGATAAGTCGCTGGGTCCGGATGGGCTGTACCCCAGGTTGCTGTGGGAGACGAGGGAAGAGATTGCAGAGCCTCTGGCGATGATCTTTGCGTCGTCGATGGAGACGGGGGAGGTGCCGGAGGATTGGAGGATTGCGGATGTGGTTCCTATTTTCAAGAAGGGGAATAGGGATAGCCCAGGTAATTACCGACCGGTGAGTCTAACCTCAGTAGTTGGTAAGCTGATGGAGAAGATCCTGAGGGTCAAGATTTATGAGCATTTAGAGAGGTTTAGTATGCTCAAGAATACTCAGCATGGCTTTGTCAAAGACAGATCGTGCCTTACGAGCCTGGTGGAGTTCTTTGAAACTGTGACCAAACACATTGACGAAGGGAAAGCGGTAGATGTGGTTTATATGGATTTTAGCAAGGCGTTTGATAAGGTCCCCCATGCAAGGCTTCTCGAAAAAGTGAGAGGGCATGGGATCCAAGGGGCTGCTGCCCGGTGGATCCAGAACTGGCTTGCCCAAAGGAGGCAGAGAGTGGGTATAGATGGGTCTTTTTCTAAATGGAGGTCGGTCACCAGTGGAGTGCCCCAGGGATCTGTTCTGGGACCCTTGCTGTTTGTCATTTTCATAAATGACCTGGATGAGGAAGTGGAGGGATAGGTTGGTAGGTTTGCCGACGACACGAAGGTTGGTGGTGTTGTGGATAGTCTGGAGGGATGTCAGAAGTTACAGAGGGACATAGATAGGATGCAAGACTGGGCGGAGAAGTGGCAGATGGACTTCAACCCAGATAAATGCGTAGTGGTCCATTTTGGCAGGTCAAATGGGATGAAGGAGTACAATATAAAGGGAAAAACTCTTAGTACTGTCGAGGATCAGAAGGACCTTGGGGTCCGGGTCCATAGGACTCTAAAATCGGCCCCGCAGGTGGAGGAGGTGGTTAAGAAGGCGTATGCTGTGCTGGCCTTTATCAATCGAGGGATTGAGTTCAGGAGTCCGGGGATAATGATGCAGCTATATAAGATACTCGTCAGACCCCACTTGGAGTACTGTGCTCAGTTCTGGTCACCTCATTACAGGAAGGATGTGGAAAAAATTGAAAGGGTGCAGAGGAGATTTACAAGTATGTTGCCTGGATTGAGTGGCATGCCTTATGAGGATAGGCTGAGGGAGCTCGGTCTTTTCTCCTTGGAGAGATGAAGGATGAGAGGAAACCTAATAGAGGTGTATAAGATGTTGAGAGGCATAGATCGGGTGGACTCTCGGAGGCTTTTTCCCAGGGTGGAAATGGCTGCTACGAGAGGACACAGGTTTAAGGTGCTGGGGGGTAGGTACAGGGGAGATGTTAGGGGTAGGTATTTCACACAGAGGGTGGTGGGCGAGTGGAATCGGCTGCCGTCAGTGGTGGTGGAGGCAAACTCAATAGGGACTTTTAAGAGACTCCTGGATGAGTACATGGGACTCAATAGGATGGAGGGTTATAGGTAGGCCTAAAAGGTAGGGATATGTTCGTCACAACTTGTGGGGCTGAAGGGCCTGTTTTGTGCTGTAGTTTTTCTATGTTTCTAGGGAACTATGATGGTTTGAGGCGTGAAGTGGCCATGATTGACTGGGAAACATTATAGAATCTGACAGTGCAGAGGGAGCCCATCGAGTCTGCACCAACCACAATCCCACCCAGGCCCTATTCCTGTCACCCCACACATTTACCCTGCTCATCCCGACACTGGGGTCAACTTAGTGTAGCCAATCAACCTATCCCAGACATCTTTGGACTGTGGGAGGAAACCGGAGCACCCGGAGGAAACCCACACAGACTCGGGGAGAATGTGCAGACTCCACACAGACAGTGACCCGAGGCTGGAATTGAACCCGGGTCCCTGGCGCTGTGAGGCAGCAGCACGAACCACCGTGCCACCGTGCCGTTACTTAAAGGAAAGACAGTAGACAGACAATGGCAGGCATTTAAAGAATGAATAGGTGAACTCCAGAAGTTGTTTAATCCTGTTTGGTGCGAGAGTGGTGAGGGAATTGTGGCTGAACCATGGCTTACAAGGGAAATTAGAGATAGTATCAGATTCAAGGAAGAAGCAAACGCACTGGCAAGAAAAAGCAATAGGCCTGAGGATTGGGAGCAGTTTAAAATTCAGCAAAGGAGGACCAAGGGATTGATTCAGAAGGGGAAGATAGACTATGAAAGTAAGCTCGTGGGGAACATAAAACCTGACTGTAAAAGTTTCTGTAGGTATGTAAAGAGACAAATATTGACAAAAATGAATGTAGGCCCCTTACAGTCAGAAACGGGAGAATTCATAACGGGGAATAAAGAAATGTTTGAGGAATTAAATTTGTACTTTGTTTCAGTCTTCACAAAGGCAGGAATGAATAGTGTACCAGACGTTCTGAGAGAAACAAGTTATAGTGAGGAGCTGAAGGAAATCAGCATCAGTAGAGAAATGGTGTTGGGGAAATTGATGGGATTGAAGTTGGATAAATCTCCAGATCCTGATAATCTTCATCCCAGAGTATTTAAGGAAGTGGCCCTGGAAATAGTAGATCCATTGGTGGTTATTTTCCAAAATTCTTTGCACTCTGGACTGGTTCCTACAGATTTCATTTGGTTTATTATTGTCACATGTTTTGGGATACGGTGAAAAGTATTGTTTCTTGTGCGCTATACAGTCAAAGCATACCATTCATAGAGCAGGAAAGGAGAGAGTGCAGAATGTAGTGTCACAGTCATAGCTCGGGTGTAGAGAAAGATCAACTTAATGCGAGGTAAGTACATTCATAAGTCTGACAGCAGCAGGGAAGAAGCTGTTTACTTTTGCAGTAGTATTTTAAGTTTAAAGTGAAAACTGGAAGTGGGCTGCTGAGGAGTCTGGGAAGAGTTTTTATTTTAACTTTAAAAGTCAGTTACCTGGGAGGTTCCCCCTCATTGTTCCACTGGAGCAAGCTGCGAGGGAGTGATTGGAGGCAGCAGTGCTGGTGAGAGATTGATTGAATTGTTTATTTATTTAATTAGTCAGCTAGTGTGTGTTTTTTTTTGGCCTTTACTTTTGCAGTAGTATTTTAAGTTTAAAGTGAAAACCGGAAGTGGGCTGCTAAGGAGTCTGGGAAGGGTTTTTTAAGCGCGTGAAGTATGAAAGGTAGGCTGCAGTATACAGCGGGCAGCATCGGGAGCGGGCAGGGGAGTGAGTGGGAAGCAGAGTGTGAGCTATAAGGCTTTGGCTCACAGGGCTTAGGCAGAAAGGGCGAGCAGGGGTGAGTTTAATTCATTTTTGCTGTTTCTACCTGGTACTGGCAAGGTATCGAGAGGGGATGGGTGTGCAGGCAGTGCTATGTTCCTCTTGCACTATGTTTGAGGTGAGGGACGACGACAGTGTCCCTGCTGATTACACCTGTGGGAAGTGCACCCATCTGCAGCTCCTCCAAAACCGTGTTAGGGAACTGGAGCTGGAGTTGGATGAACTTAGGATCATTAGGGACGCAGAGGTGGCCATAGACAGAAGCTTTAGGAATACAGTTACTCCGAGGATTGAAAACAGATGGGTGACGGTGAGAGGGGCTGGGAGGAAGCAGTCCGTGCAGGGATCCCCGGTGGTCGTTCCCCTTAGCAACAAGTATTCCACTTTGGATACGGTTGAGGGGGATGACATACCAGTGGTGAGCTGCAGTGAGAGGATCTCCAGCACTGTGTCCGTCTCTGTGGCTCGGGAGGGTAAGGGGCAGAGCGGGAGGGCAATAGTTATTGGGGACTCGTTAGTTAGAGGGATAGATAGGAGGTTCTGTGGCAGCAAAAGAGACTCACAGATGGTATGTTGCCTACCGGATGCCAAGGTCCGTGACGTCTCAGACCGTGTTTTCCGGATTCTGAAGGGGGAGGGGAAACAGTCACAAGTCGTGGTACACATTGGTACCAATGACATAGGTAAGCGAAGGGACGGGGATTTAAAGCAGGAATTTCTGGAGCTGGGCTGGAAGCTGAGAGCCAAGACAAAACATGTGGTCATCTCTGGTATGTTGCCGGTGCCACGTGATAGCGAGTTGAGGAACAGGGAGAGAGTGCAGTTAAACATGTGGTTGCAGGGATGGTGTAGGAGGGAGGGTTTCAGATACGTGGATAATTGGAACACATTCTGGGGAAGGTGGGACCTGTACAAACAGGACGGGGTGCACCTGAACCAGAGGGGCACCAATATCCTCGGAGGGAAATTTGTTACGGCTCTTCAGGGGGGTTTAAACTAATTTGTCAGGGGGGTGGGAAAAGGAGTTGTAGTCCAGAAGTCAGTGAGGGTGGTGAGGTATTGGGGAAGGTATCAGGGTCAAGGGTGGGTACCGGTAGACAAGAAGGTGGGTTGAAGTGTGTCTACTTCAATGCAAGGAGCATCCGGAACAAGGTAGATGAACTTGGGGCGTGGATTGGTACTTGGGACTACGATGTTGTGGCCATTACGGAGATGTGGGTAGAACAAGGACAGGAATGGTTGTTGGACGTTCCGGGGTATAGATGTTTCACTAAGTGTAGGGAAGCTGGTAAAAGGGGTGGAGGAGTGGCATTGTTAATCAAGGATAGTTTAACGGCTGCGGAAAGGCACTTCGAGGGGGATCTGCACACTGAGGTAATATGGGCTGAGGTTAGAAATAGGAAAGGAGCGGTCACGTTGTTAGGAGTTTACTATTGGCCCCCAAATAGTAATAGAGATGTGGAGGAAGAAATTGCTAAGCAGATTATGGATATGTGTGGGGTCACAGGGTCGTTGTCATGGGGGACTTTAACTTTCCAAATATTGATTGGAACCTTTGTAGGTCAAATAGTTCGGATGGGGCAGTTTTTGTGCAGTGTGTGCAGGAGGGTTTCCTGACACAATATGTGGATAGGCCGACAAGAGGTGGGGCCACATTGGATTTGGTACTGGGAAATGAACCGGGCCAAGTGTTAGATTTGGTTGTGGGAGAGCACTTTGGAGATAGTGACCACAATTCGATGTCTTTTGTTATTGCAATGGAGAGGGATAGGGCCGTACGGCAGGGCAAGGTTTACAATTGGGGGAGAGGTAATTATGATGCGATTAGGCAAGAATTAGGGGGCATAAGTTGGGAACAGAAACTGTCAGAGAAAGGAACTAATGAAAAGTGGAACTTTTTCAAGGAACAAATACTGGATGTCCTTGATAGGTATGTCCCTGTCAGGCAGGGAGGAAATGGCCGAGTGAGGGAACCATGGTTCACGAAAGAGGTGGAATGTCTTGTGAAAAGGAAGAGGGAAGCTTATGTAGGGATGAGGAAACAAGGTTCAGATGGCTCGATTGAGGGTTACAAGTTAGCAAGGAATGAGCTAAAAAAGGGGCTTAGGAGAGCTAGGAGGGGACAGGAGAAGTCCTTGGCGGGTTGGATCAAGGCAAACCCCAAGGCTTTTTACTCTTATGTGAGGAATAAAAGAATGACCAGGGTGAGGTTAGGGCCGGTCAAGGACAGTAGTGGGAACTTGTGTGTGGAGTCAGTAGAGATAGGCGAGGTGATGAATGAATACTTTTCTTCAGTGTTCACCAAGGAGAGGGGCCATGTTTTTGAGGAAGAGAAGGTGTTACAGGCTAATAGGCTGGAGGAAATAGATGTTCGGAGGGAGGATGTCCTGGCAGTTTTGAATAAACTGAAGGTCGATAAGTCCCCTGGGCCTGATGAAATGTATCCTAGGATTCTTTGGGAGGCAAGGGATGAGATTGCAGAGCCTTTGGCTTTGATCTTTGGGTCCTCGCTGTCCACGGGGATGGTGCCAGAGGACTGGAGAATGGCGAATGTTGTTCCTCTGTAAGAAAGGGAATAGAAATGACCCTGGTAATTATAGGCCGGTTAGTCTTACTTCGGTGGTTGGTAAATTGATGGAAAAGGTCCTTAGGGATGGGATTTACGACCATTTAGAAAGATGCGGATTAATCCGAGATAGTCAGCACGGATTCGTGAAGGGCAAGTCGTGCCTCACAAATTTGATAGAATTTTTTGAGGAGGTAACTAAGTGTGTTGATGAAGGTAGGGCAGTTGATGTCATATACATGGATTTTAGTAAGGCGTTTGATAAGGTCCCCCATGGTCGGCTTATGATGAAAGTGAGGAGGTGTGGGACAGAGGGAAAGTTGGCCGATTGGATAGGTAACTGGCTGTCTGATCGAAGTAAGAAGTTTAACAACACCAGGTTAAAGTCCAACAGGTTTATTTGGTGGCAAAAGCCACACAAACTTTCGAAGCTCTAAGCCCCTTCAAAGAACAAAGAACAAAGAACAAAGAACAATACAGCACAGGAACAGGCCCTTCGGCCCTCCAAGCCCGCGCCGCTCCCCGGTCCAGGATTGAATCCTGAATCCAGGATCCCCGCCCAATTTTCCAGCCTATCTACATACCAATATCCTATCCACCGAGCTGTCCCTCACAGCTACGATGCTTTGTTCATCACAACCTATTCACTCACCCCCACCCCCCTATTCCAGACCATGTGATCTCCAGGGAGAGGCGAAAACCCAGAGTGAAAACCCCAGGGCCAATATGGGGAAAAAAAAAATCTGGGAAATTCCTCTCCGACCCCCTGAGGCGATCGAAACGAGTCCAGGAGATCACAATGGCCCTGATCGGAAAATGCTTCCCAACCCTAGTAATTTCCACTTCCACGAACACCATATGAATTCCCTGCCCCCGAGACAGGTTCCCAACTATCCGCAGTCTCGCTCTGTACTGGCACCAGCAAGATGATCATAGAATGAAGCCTTGAAACGAGAAACAAGGAACAATTAGCCCGCGCCGCTCCCTGGTCCAAACTAGACCACTCTTTTGTATCCCTCCATTCCCACTCCGTTCATATAGCTGTCTAGATAAGTCTTAAACGTTCCCAGTGTGTCCGCCTCCACCACCTTGCCCGGCAACACATTCCAGGCCCCCACGACCCTCTGTGTGAAATATGTCCTTCTGATATCTGTGTTAAACCTCCCCCCCTTCACCTTGAACCTATGACCCCTCGTGAACGTCACCACCGACCCGGGGAAAAGCTTCCCACCGTTCACCCTATCCATGCCTTTCATAATTTTATACACCTCTATTAAGTCTCCCCTCATCCTCCGTCTTTCCAAGGAGAACAACCCCAGTTTCCCCAATCTCTCCTCATAACCAAGCCCCTCCATACCAGGCAACATCCTGGTAAACCTCCTCTGTACTCTCTCCAAAGCCTCCACGTCCTTCTGGTAGTGTGGCGACCAGAACTGGACGCAGTATTCCAAATGCGGCCGAACCAACGTTCTATACATCTGCAACATCAGACCCCAACTTTTATACTCTATGCCCCGTCCTATAAAGGCAAGCATGCCATATGCCTTCTTCACCACCTTCTCCACCTGTGACGTCACCTTCAAAGATCTGTGGACTTGCACACCCAGGTCCCTCTGCGTCTCTACACCCTTTATGGTTCTTCCATTTATCGTGTAGCTCCTCCCTACATTATTCCCACCAAAATGCATCACTTCGCATTTATCAGGATTGAACTCCATCTGCCATTTCCTTGCCCAAATTTCCAGCCTATCTATATCCTTCTGTAGCCTCTGACTATGTTCCTCACTGTCTGCAAGTCCTGCCAGTTTTGTGTCGTCTGCAAACTTACTGATCACCCCAGTTACTCCTTCTTCCAGATCATTTATATAAATCACAAACAGCAGAGGTCCCAATACAGAGCCCTGCGGTACACCACTAGTCACAGGCCTCCAGCCGGAAAAAGACCCTTCCACTACCACCCTCTGTCTTCTATGACCAAGCCAGTTCTCCACCCATCTAGCCACCTCCCCCTTTATCCCATGGGATCCAACCTTTTTCACTAGCCTACCATGAGGGTCTTTGTCAAACGCTTTACTAAAGTCCATATAGACAACATCCACGGCCCTTCCTTCGTCAACCATTTTGGTCACTTCTTCAAAAAACACCACCAGGTTAGTGAGGCATGACCTCCCTCTCACAAAACCATGCTGACTATCGTTAATGAGTTTATTCCTTTCTAAATGCGCATACATCCTATCTTTAAGAATCTTCTCCAACAACTTCCCCACCACGGACGTCAAGCTCACCGACCTATAATTACCCGGGTTATCCTTCCTACCCTTCTTAAATAACGGGACCACATTGGCTATCCTCCAATCCTCTGGGACCTCACCTGTGTCCAGTGACGAGACAAAGATTTGCGTCAGAGGCCCAACGATTTCACCTCTCGTCTCCCTGAGCAGCCTTGGATAGATTCCATCAGGCCCTGGGGATTTGTCAGTTCTTCAGGTGAGTGGGAATTCTGTTCACAAACAGAGCTTATAAAGACACAGACTCAATTTACATGAATAATGGTTGGAATGCGAATACTTACAACTAATCAAGTATCACTCCCACAGTTGCGTGGACCTGCAGAGTTTCACTGGCTGTCTTGTCTGGAGACAATACACATCTTTTTAGCCTGTCTTGATGCTCTCTCCACTCCCATTGTTTTGTTTCTTAAAGACTTGATTAGTTGTAAGTATTCGCATTCCAACCATTATTCATGTAAGTTGAGTCTGTGTCTTTATAAGCTCTGTTTGTGAACAGACGTCAAGCTCACTGGCCTATAAATATCCGGGTTATCCCTGCTACCCTTCTTAAATAATGGGACCACATTCACTATCCGCCAATCCTCAGGGACCTCACCTGTGTCCAATGAAGAGACAAAGATTTCCGTCAGAGGCCCAGCAATTACATCTCTTGTCTCCCTGAGCAGTCTAGGATAGATGCCATCAGACCCTGGGGATTTGTCAGTTTTAATGTTCCCGAAAAAACCTCACACTTCCTCCCTTGTAACGGAGATTCTCTCTAATGGGTCAACACCTCCCTCTGAGACACTCCCAGTCAACAAGTCCCTCTCCTTTGGAGAGCATTAGCTTTGAGGAGAGGTTGGAGAAACTTGGTTTGTTCTCACTGGAACGACAGAGGCTGAGGGGAGACCTGATGGAAGTCTACAAAATGATGAGGGTCATGGATAGAATGGATAATCAGAATCTTTTCCCCAGGGTAGAAATGTCAATTACTAGGGGACATAAAAGGAGATGTGAGAGGCAGGGAGGGGCAGGAAGGAAGAGACAGGGAGAGAGGGAGGGAAGGAGGGAGGGAAGGAGGGATAGAGAGAGAGAGAGAGACGGGACGGAGAGACATAAAGAAAGAGAGTCAGAGAGAGACACAGAAACAGAGACACACAGACTCAGACGATCAGATCCGTCCTCCTGAATATCTCACTGGGAAATCCCAGTCAGCGCCTTTCTGGGAAATTCTCAACTAGTCGGGAAACTGAGGCTCCAACTGGGAATCAGTATCTACCCCTGTACCTGTCCTGGGAGTGTTTGATGTGGGAACAGTGTAGAG
Organism: Mustelus asterias; assembly: GCF_964213995.1. Taxonomy (NCBI): domain Eukaryota; kingdom Metazoa; phylum Chordata; class Chondrichthyes; order Carcharhiniformes; family Triakidae; genus Mustelus; species Mustelus asterias. Next base: position 30,353 of record NW_027592660.1, on the reverse strand, counting down.
GGAGCTTTACTCTGTATCTAACCCCGTGCTGTACCTGTCCTGGGAGTGTTTGATGGGGACAGTGTAGAGGGAGCTTTACTCTGAATCTAAACCCGTGCTGTACCTGTCCTGGGAGTGTTTGATGGGGACAGTGTAGAGGGAGCTTTACTCTGTATCTAACGCCGTGCTGTAGCTGTCCTGGGAGTGTTTGATGGGGACAGTGTAGAGGGAGCTTTACTCTGTATCTAACCCCGTGCTGTCCCTGTCCTGGGAGTGTTTGATGGGGGACAGTGTAGAGGGAGCTTTACTCTGTATCTAACCCCGTGCTGTCCCTGTCCTGGGAGTGTTTGATGGGGACAGTGTAGAGGGGGCTTTACTCTGTATCTAACCCCGTGCTGTACCTGTCCTGCGAGTGTTTGATGGGGACAGTGTAGAGGGAGCTTTACTCTGTATCTAACTCCGTGCTGTACCTGTCCTGGGAGTGTTTGATGGGGGACAGTGTAGAGGGAGCTTTACTCTGTATTTAACCCCGTGCTGTCCCTGTCCTGGGAGTGTTTGATGGGGGACAGTGTAGAGGGAGCTTTACTCTGTATCTAACCCCGTGCTGTACCTGTCCTGGGAGTGTTTGATGGGGACAGTGTAGAGGGAGCTTTACTCTGTATCTAACCCCGTGCTGTCCCTGTCCTGGGAGTGTTTGATGGGGACAGTGTAGAGGGAGCTTTACTCTGTATCTAACCCCGTGCTGTACCTGTCCTGGGAGTGTTTGATTGGGACAGTGTAGAGGGAGCTTTACTCTGTATCTAACCCCGTGCTGTACCTGTCCTGGGAGTGTTTGATGGGGGACAGTGCAGAGGGAGCTTTACTCTGTATCTAACCCAGTGCTGTCCCTGTCCTGGGAGTGTTTGATGTGGACAGTGTAGAGGGAGCTTTACTCTGACCAATAAAGGCAGCAAAACCGGTCGGGATGCAAGCCAAGAGGGCAAGACGAAGCCTCAGTTACGGTTCTACTGAAGAGAGATGGCAGGAATGGCCAAACATTATCTGTCGCCAACCTTGGACGTAGAACAAATGGGAGTGAAATGAACCACAGCTGGACCTGGACCCGACCTTCAGCTGCTTCAGAGTGAGTGAGATTGTTTCAAATAAAACACACACTCGATCCTCAGACAATGTCTTCGACCCGGAGATCGCTAAAGTTTCACCTTTATTAAAAGGGATAATTGGACACGTTTGGGAATCTATTGGAACGGACGATCTAATCCACGCGAAGTATAAACTCCTAAAAACAGAAATTTAAATGTGTCAGTCTGCATGGGTGACACTGTGACCACAGGGTGACTGGGTGGGATCCCCAGGCAGCCCCGGGGGAATTACAAATCATCCAGGATTCGACCATCAGGAACAACGGGAGAAACCTGTTTCCAGACTGACTCATTCCAGCGAACAAAGGTGGATTGGCCATGCTAAATTCTCCCTCAGTGTAGCCTCCCACAGAAACTTCATTCCATTGCTCATGGAAGCTCATCGGAAACACTCTTTAATTAATAAATATACAAATTCATTGCTGATGGAGTAATTTTTGCAATACCAACAAAAGACCTATCCTCACACCAAACCCATAAACCTTCCGAATAAACGGCAATGTCGCTACACCAACTGACTCCATCACCTAGTGCCCCCCCACACCAACCCGATACATACCACCCCAATCATCACCTAGTGTCCCCCACACCAACCCGATACATACCACCCCAATCATCACCGAGTGCCCCCCACACCAACCCGATACATACCACCCCAATCATCACCTAGTGCCCCCCCTCACCCACCCGATACATACCACCCCAATCATCACCTAGTGCCCCCACACCAACCCGATACATACCACCCCAATCATCACCTAGTGCCCCCCCACACCAACCCGATACATACCACCCCAATCATCACCTAGTGCCCCCCACACCAACCCGATACATACCACCCCAATCATCACCTAGTGCCCCCCACACCAACCCGATACATACCACCCCAATCATCACCTAGTGCCCCCCCACACCAACCCGATACATACCACCCCAATCATCACCTAGTGCCCCCCCACACCAACCCGATACATACCACCCCAATCATCACCTAGTGCCCCCCCACACCAACCCGATACATACCACCCCAATCATCACCTAGTGCCCCCCCACACCAACCCGATACATACCTCCCCAATCATCACCTAGTGCCCCCCACACCAACCCGATACATACCACCCCAATCATTACCTAGTGCCCCCCACACCAACCCGATACATACCACCCCAATCATCACCTAGTGCCCCCCACACCAACCCGATACATACCACCCCAATCATCACCTAGTGCCCCCCCACACCAACCCGATACATACCACCCCAATCATCACCTAGTGCCCCCCCACACCAACCCGATACATACCACCCCAATCATCACCTAGTGCCCCCCCACACCAACCCGATACATACCACCCCAATCATCACCTAGTGCCCCCCACACCAACCCGATACATACCACCCCAATCATCACCTAGTGCCCCCCCACACCAACCCGATACATACCACCCCAATCATCACCTAGACCCCCCACACCAACCCGATACATACCACCCCAATCATCACCTAGTGCCCCCACACCAACCCGATACATACCACCCCAATCATCACCTAGACCCCCCACACCAACCCGATACATACCACCCCAATCATCACCTAGTGCCCCCCACACCAACCCGATACATACCACCCCAATCATCACCTAGTGCCCCCCCACACCAACCCGATACATACCACCCCAATCATCACCTAGTGCCCCCCACACCAACCCGATACATACCACCCCAATCATCACCTTGTGCCCCCACACCAACCCGATACATACCACCCCAATCATCACCTAGACCCCCCACACCAACCCGATACATACCACCCCAATCATCACCTAGACCCCCCACACCAACCCGATACATACCACCCCAATCATCACCTAGTGCCCCCCCACACCAACCCGATACATACCACCCCAATCATCACCTAGTACCCCCCACACCAACCCGATACATACCTCCCCAATCATCACCTAGTGCCCCCCCACACCAACCCGATACATACCACCCCAATCATCACCTAGTGCCCCCCCACACCAACCCGATACATACCACCCCAATCATCACCTAGACCCCCCACACCAACCCGATACATACCACCCCAATCATCACCTAGTGCCCCCCACACCAACCCGATACATACCACCCCAATCATCACCTAGTGCCCCCCCACACCAACCCGATACATACCTCCCCAATCATCACCTAGTGCCCCCCCACACCAACCCGATACATACCACCCCAATCATCACCTAGTGCCCCCCACACCAACCTGATACATACCACCCCAATCATCACCTAGTGCCCCCCACACCAACCCGATACATACCACCCCAATCATCACCTAGTGCCCCCCACACCAACCTGATACATACCTCCCCAATCATCACCTAGTGCCCCCCCACACCAACCCGATACATACCACCCCAATCATCACCTAGTGCCCCCCACACCAACCTGATACATACCACCCCAATCATCACCTAGTGCCCCCCCACACCAACCCGATACATACCACCCCAATCATCACCTAGTGCCCCCCACACCAACCCGATACATACCACCCCAATCATCACCTAGTGCCCCCCCACACCAACCCGATACATACCACCCCAATCATCACCTAGTGCCCCCCCACACCAACCCGATACATACCACCCCAATCATCACCTAGTGCCCCCCCACACCAACCCGATACATACCTCCCCAATGATCACCTAGTGCCCCCCACACCAACCCGATACATACCACCCCAATCATCACCTAGTGCCCCCCACACCAACCCGATACATACCACCCCAATCATCACCTAGTGCCCCACCACACCAACCCGATACATACCACCCCAATCATCACCTAGTGCCCCCCCACACCAACCCGATACATACCACCCCAATCATCACCTAGTGCCCCCCCACACCAACCCGATACATACCACCCCAATCATCACCTAGTGCCCCCCCACACCAACCCGATACATACCACCCCAATCATCACCTAGTGCCCCCACACCAACCCGATACATACCACCCCAATCATCACCTAGTGCCCCCCACACCAACCCGATACATACCACCCCAATCATCACCTAGTGCCCCCCACACCAACCCGATACATACCTCCCCAATCATCACCTAGTGCCCCCCACACCAACCCGATACATACCACCCCAATCATCACCTAGTGCCCCCCCACACCAACCCGATACATACCTCCCCAATCATCACCTAGTGCCCCCCACACCAACCCGATACATACCACCCCAATCATCACCTAGTGCCCCCCACACCAACCCGATACATACCACCCCAATCATCACCTAGTGCCCCCCCACACCAACCCGATACATACCACCCCAATCATCACCTAGTGCCCCCCCACACCAACCCGATACATACCACCCCAATCATCACCTAGTGCCCCCCACACCAACCCGATACATACCACCCCAATCATCACCTAGTGCCCCCCACACCAACCCGATACATACCACCCCAATCATCACCTAGTGCCCCCCACACCAACCCGATACATACCACCCCAATCATCACCTAGTGCCCCCCCACACCAACCCGATACATACCACCCCAATCATCACCTAGACCCCCCACACCAACCCGATACATACCACCCCAATCATCACCTAGTGCCCCCCCACACCAACCCGATACATACCACCCCAATCATCACCTAGTACCCCCCACACCAACCCGATACATACCTCCCCAATCATCACCTAGTGCCCCCCCACACCAACCCGATACATACCACCCCAATCATCACCTAGTACCCCCCACACCAACCCGATACATACCACCCCAATCATCACCTAGTGCCCCCCCACACCAACCCGATACATACCACCCCAATCATCACCTAGTGCCCCCCACACCAACCCGATACATACCACCCCAATCATCACCTAGTGCCCCCCCACACCAACCCGATACATACCACCCCAATCCACACCCCCACCTCCTGCCCCCCACAACATAAAACACCCACAAAGAATAAAAACTCACCCCATCCCACCAGCTCTGGGAGCCCCCTCACCCATCCGGGAACCCCCTCACCCACCCGGGAACCCCCTCACCCACCCGGGAACCCCCTCACCCACCCGGGAGCCCCCTCACCCACCCAGGAGCCCCATAACCCACCCGGGAACCCCCTCACCCACCCGGGAACCCCCTCACCCACCCGGGAACCCCCTCACCCACCCGGGACCCCCTCACCCACCCGAGAGCCCCCTCACCCACCCGGGAACCCCCTCACCCACCTGGGAGCCCCCTCACCCACCCGGGAGCCCCCTCACCCACCTGGGAGCCCCCTCACCCACCTGGGAGCCCCCTCACCCACCCGGGAACCCCCTCACCCACCCGGGAGCCCCCTCACCCACCCGGGAGCCCCCTCACCCACCCGGGAGCCCCCTCACCCACCCGGGAACCCCCTCACCCACCCGGGAGCCCCCTCACCCACCCGGGAGTCCCCTCACCCACCCGGGAGCCCCCTCACCCAACCGGGAACCCCCTCACCTACCCGGGAGCCCCCTCACCCACCCGAGAGCCCCCTCACCCACCCGGGAGCCTCCTCACTCACCTGGGAGGCCCCTCACCCACCCGGGAGCCCACTCACCCACCCGGGAGCCCCCTCACCCACCCGGGAACCCCCTCACCCACCTGGGAGCCCCCTCACCCACCCAGGAGCCCCCTCACCCACTCACCCTAATGGGAGAGGGAAGCAGCAAGACAGGGGAGGACAACAAACCACCCTTCAACCCACAACCTACCCCCAACATCCCTATCAGGAAACCCACAAGGCCTTTTTTCCCACCGGCTGACCTCTTCCCCCCCCCCCCCCCAACCCCCCCCCCCCCCCCCCCCCCCCCCCCCCCCCCACCCACAGTGGCCCACTACTACCCCCTGTGTAGCCCACCCCCACTACCCCCTCAGTAGCCAACCCCCACTACCCCCTCAGTAGCCCACCCCCACTACCCCCTAAGTAGGCCACCCACTACCCCCTCAGTAGCCCACCCACTACCCCCTCAGTAGCCCACGTCCACTACCCCCCCAGGAGCCCACCCACTACCCCCTCAGTAGCCCACCCACTACCCCCTCAGTAGCCCACCCACTACCCCCTCAGTAGCCCACCCCCACTACCCCCTCAGTAGCCCACCCCCACTACCCCCTCAGGAGCCCACCCACTACCCCCTCAGTAGCCCACCCACTACCCCCTCAGTAGCCCACCCACTACCCCCTCAGTAGCCCACCCACTACCCCCTCAGGAGCCCACCCACTACCCCCTCAGTAGCCCACCCACTACCCCCTCAGTAGCCCACCCACTACCCCCTCAGTAGCCCACCCACTACCCCCTCAGTAGCCCACCCACTACCCCCTCAGTAGCCCACCCCCACGACCCCCTCAGTAGCCCACCCCCACGACCCCCTCAGTAGCCCACCCACTACCCCATCAGTAGCCCCCCCACTATCCCCTCAGTAGCCCACCCACTACCCCCTCAGTAGCCCACCCCCACTACCCCCTCAGTAGCCCATCCCCACTACCCCCTCAGTAGCCCACACCCACTACCCCCTCGGTAGCCCACCCACTACCCCCTCAGTAGCCCACCCCCACTACCCCCTAAGTAGGCCACCCACTACCCCCTCAGTAGCCCACCCACTACCCCCTCAGTAGCCCACGTCCACTACCCCCCCAGGAGCCCACCCACTACCCCCTCAGTAGCCCACCCACTACCCCCTCAGTAGCCCACCCACTACCCCCTCAGTAGCCCACCCCCACTACCCCCTCAGTAGCCCACCCCCACTACCCCCTCAGGAGCCCACCCACTACCCCCTCAGTAGCCCACCCACTACCCCCTCAGTAGCCCACCCACTACCCCCTCAGTAGCCCACCCACTACCCCCTCAGGAGCCCACCCACTACCCCCTCAGTAGCCCACCCACTACCCCCTCAGTAGCCCACCCACTACCCCCTCAGTAGCCCACCCACTACCCCCTCAGTAGCCCACCCACTACCCCCTCAGTAGCCCACCCCCACGACCCCCTCAGTAGCCCACCCCCACGACCCCCTCAGTAGCCCACCCACTACCCCCTCAGTAGCCCCCCCACTATCCCCTCAGTAGCCCACCCACTACCCCCTCAGTAGCCCACCCCCACTACCCCCTCAGTAGCCCATCCCCACTACCCCCTCAGTAGCCCACACCCACTACCCCCTCGGTAGCCCACCCACTACCCCCTCAGTAGCCCACACCCACTACCCCCTCAGTAGCCCACCCCCACTAACCCCTCAGTAGCCCACCCACTACCCCCTCAGTAGCCCACCCACTACCCCCTCAGTAGCCCACCCACTACCCCCTCAGTAGCCCACCCACTACCCCCTCAGGAGCCCACCAACTAACCCCTCAGTAGCCCACCCACTACCCCCTCAGTAGCCCACACCCACTACCCCCTCAGTAGCCCACCCACTACCCCCTCAGTAGCCCACCCCCACTACCCCCTCAGTAGCCCACCCCCACTACCCCCTCAGTAGCCCACCCACTACCCCCTCAGTAGCCCACCCACTACCCCCTCAGTAGCCCACACCCACTACCCCCTCAGTAGCCCACCCACTACCCCCTCAGTAGCCCACCCACTACCCCCTCAGTAGCCCACCCACTACCCCCTCAGTAGCCCACACCCACTACCCCCTCAGTAGCCCACCCACTACCCCCTCAGTAGCCCACCCCCACTACCCCCTCAGTAGCCCACCCCCACTACCCCCTCAGTAGCCCACCCCCACTACCCCCTCAGTAGCCCACCCACTACCCCCTCAGTAGCCCACCCACTACCCCCTCAGTAGCCCACACCCACTACCCCCTCAGTAGCCCACCCACTACCCCCTCAGTAGCCCACCCCCACTACCCCCTCAGTAGCCCACCCCCACTACCCCCTCAGTAGCCCCCCCACTACCCCCTCAGTAACCCACCCCCACTACCCCCTCAGTAGCCCACCCACTACCCCCTCAGTAGCCCACACCCACTACCCCCTCAGTAGCCCACACCCACTACCCCCTCAGTAGCCCACACCCACTACCCCCTCAGTAGCCCACACCCACTACCCCCTCAGTAACCCACCCCCACTACCCCCTCAGTAGCCCACCCACTACCCCCTCAGTAGCCCACCCACTACCCCCTCAGTAGCCCACACCCACTACCCCCTCAGTAGCCCACACCCACTACCCCCTCAGTAGCCCACACCCACTACCCCCTCAGTAGCCCACACCCACTACCCCCTCAGTAACCCACCCCCACTACCCCCTCAGTAGCCCACCCACTACCCCCTCAGTAGCCCACACCCACTACCCCCTCAGTAGCCCACCCCCACTACCCCCTCAGTAGCCCACACCCACTACCCCCTCAGTAGCCCACACCCACTACCCCCTCAGTAGCCCACACCCACTACCCCCTCAGTAGCCCACACCCACTACCCCCTCAGTAGCCCACACCCACTACCCCCTCAGTAGCCCACACCCACTACCCCCTCAGTAGCCCACCCCCACTACCCCCTCAGTAGCCCATCCCCACTACCCCCTCAGTAGCCCACCCCCACTACCCCCTCAGTAGCCCATCCCCACTACCCCCTCAGTAGCCCACCCACTACCCCCTCAGTAGCCCACCCCCACTACCCCCTCAGTAGCCCACCCCCACTACCCCCTCAGTAGCCCACCCCCACTACCCCCTCAGTAGCCCACCCCCACTACCCCCTCAGTAGCCCACCCCCACTACCCCCTCAGTAGCCCATCCCCACTACCCCCTCAGTAGCCCACCCCCACTACCCCCTCAGTAACCCACCCCCACTACCCCCTCAGTAGCCCCCCCACTACCCCCTCAGTAGCCCACCCACTACCCCCTCAGTAGCCCATCCCCACTACCCCCTCAGTAGCCCACCCCCACTACCCCCTCAGTAACCCACCCCCACTACCCCCTCAGTAGCCCACCCACTACCCCCTCAGTAGCCCACCCACTACCCCCTCAGTAGCCCACCCCCACTACCCCCTCAGTAGCCCACCCACTACCCCCTCAGTAGCCCACCCACTACCCCCTCAGTAGCCCACCCACTACCCCCTCAGTAGCCCACCCACTACCCCCTCAGTAGCCCACACCCACTACCCCCTCAGTAGCCCACCCACTACCCCCTCAGTAGCCCACCCACTACCCCCTCAGTAGCCCACACCCACTACCCCCTCAGTAGCCCACCCACTACCCCCTCAGTAGCCCACCCCCACTACCCCCTCAGTAGCCCATCCCCACTACCCCCTCAGTAGCCCACCCCCACTACCCCCTCAGTAGCCCACCCCCACTACCCCCTCAGTAGCCCATCCCCACTACCCCCTCAGTAGCCCATCCACTACCCCCTCAGTAGCCCCCCCACTACCCCCTCAGTAGCCCACCCCCACTACCCCCTCAGTAGCCCACCCCCACTACCCCCTCAGTAGCCCATCCCCACTACCCCCTCAGTAGCCCACCCACTACCCCCTCAGTAGCCCACCCCCACTACCCCCTCAGTAGCCCATCCCCACTACCCCCTCAGTAGCCCATCCCCACTACCCCCTCAGTAGCCCATCCACTACCCCCTCAGTAGCCCCCCCACTACCCCCTCAGTAGCCCATCCCCACTACCCCCTCAGTAGCCCACCCCCACTACCCCCTCAGTAGCCCATCCCCACTACCCCCTCAGTAGCCCATCCCCACTACCCCCTCAGTAGCCCACCCACTACCCCCTCAGTAGCCTACCCCCACTACCCCCTCAGTAGCCCATCCCCACTACCCCCTCAGTAGCCCACCCCCACTACCCCCTCAGTAGCCCACCCACTACCCCCTCAGTAGCCCATCCCCACTACCCCCTCAGTAGCCCACCCCCACTACCCCCTCAGTAGCCCCCCCACTACCCCCTCAGTAGCCCACCCCCACTACCCACTCAGTAGCCCCCCCACTACCCCCTCAGTAGCCCACCCCCACTACCCCCTCAGTAGCCCACCCACTACCCCCTCAGTAGCCCACCCCCACTACCCCCTCAGTAGCCCACCCCCACTACCCACTCAGTAGCCCCCCCACTACCCCCTCAGTAGCCCACCCCCACTACCCCCTCAGTAGCCCACCCACTACCCCCTCAGTAGCCCACCTACTACCCCCTCAGTAGCCCACCCACTACCCCCTCAGTAGCCCACACCCACTACCCCCTCAGTAGCCCACCCCCACTACCCCCTCAGTAGCCCCCCCACTACCCCCTCAGTAGCCCACCCCCACTACCCCCTCAGTAGCCCCCCACTACCCCCTCAGTAGCCCACCCCCACTACCCCCTCAGTAGCCCACCCCACTACCCCCTCAGTAGCCCACCCCCACTACCCCCTCAGTAGCCCACCCACTACCCCCTCAGTAACCCACCCCCACTACCCCCTCAGTAGCCCCCCCACTACCCCCTCAGTAGCCCACCCCCACTACCCCCTCAGTAGCCCCCCCACTACCCCCTCAGTAGCCCACCCCCACTACCCCCTCAGTAGCCCACCCCCACTAACCCCTCAGCCCACCCACTAGCCCACCCACTACCCCCTCAGTAGCCCATCCCCACTACCCCCTCAGTAGCCCATCCCCACTACCCCCTCAGTAGCCCACCCCCACTACCCCCTCAGTAGCCCCACCCACTACCCCCTCAGTCACCCACCCCCACTACCCCCTCAGTAGCCCCCCCACTACCCCCTCAGTAGCCCACCCCCACTACCCCCTCAGTAGCCCCCCCACTACCCCCTCAGTAGCCCACCCCCACTACCCCCTCAGTAGCCCACCCACTACCCCCTCAGTAGCCCATCCCCACTACCCCCTCAGTAGCCCACCCCCACTACCCCCTCAGTAGCCCACCCACTACCCCCTCAGTAGCCCATCCCCACTACCCCCTCAGTAGCCCACCCCCACTACCCCCTCAGTAGCCCATCCCCACTACCCCCTCAGTAGCCCACACCCACTACCCCCTCAGTAGCCCACCCCCACTACCCCCTCAGTAGCCCCCCCACTACCCCCTCAGTAACCCACCCCCACTACCCCCTCAGTAGCCCCCCCACTACCCCCTCAGTAGCCCCCCACTACCCCCTCAGTAGCCCATCCCCACTACCCCCTCAGTAGCCCACACCCACTACCCCCTCAGTAGCCCACCCACTACCCCCTCAGTAGCCCCCCCCACTACCCCCTCAGTAGCCCACCCCCACTACCCCCTCAGTAGCCCACCCCCACTACCCCCTCAGTAGCCCACACCCACTACCCCCTCAGTAGCCCACCCCACTACCCCCTCAGTAGCCCCCCCACTACCCCCTCAGTAACCCACCCCCACTACCCCCTCAGTAGCCCCCCCACTACCCCCTCAATAACCCACCCCCACTACCCCCTCAGTAGCCCCCCCACTACCCCCTCAGTAGCCCACCCCCACTACCCCCTCAGTCGCCCCCCCACTACCCCCTCAGTAGCCCACCCCCACTACCCCCTCAGTAGCCCACACCCACTACCCCCTCAGTAGCCCATCCCCACTACCCCCTCAGCACCCTAGGCCCACCCACTACCCCCTCAGTAGCCCACCCCCACTACCCCCTCAGTAGCCCATCCCCACTACCCCCTCAGTAGCCCACCCCCACTACCCCCTCAGTAGCCCACCCCCACTACCCCCTCAGTAGCCCACCCACTACCCCCTCAGTAGCCCACCCCCACTACCCCCTCAGTAGCCCCCCCACTACCCCCTCAGTAGCCCACCCACTACCCCCTCAGTAGCCCACCCACTACCCCCTCAGTAGCCCACCCCCACTACCCCCTCAGTAGCCCACCCACTACCCCCTCAGTAGCCCACCCACTACCCCCTCAGTAGCCCACCCCCACTACCCCCTCAGTAGCCCACCCACTACCCCCTCAGTAGCCCATCCCCACTACCCCCTCAGTAGCCCACCCACTACCCCCTCAGTAGCCCACCCACTACCCCCTCAGTAGCCCACCCCCACTACTCCCTCAGTAGCCCACCCCCACTACCCCCTCAGTAGCCCACCCACTACCCCCTCAGTAGCCCACCCCCACTACCCCCTCAGTAGCCCCCCACTACCCCCTCAGTAGCCCACCCCCACTACCCACTCAGTAGCCCACCCACTACCCCCTCAGTAGCACCCCCACTACCCCCTCAGTAGCCCACCCCACTACCCCCGCAGTAGCCCACCCCCACTACCCCCTCAGTAGCCCCCCCACTACCCCCTCAGTAGCCCACCCCCACTACCCCCTCAGTAGCCCACCCACTACCCCCTCAGTAGCCCCCCCACTACCCCCTCAGTAGCCCACCCCCACTACCCCCTCAGTAGCCCACCCACTACCCCCTCAGTAGCCCCCCCACTACCCCCTCAGTAGCCCACCCCCACTACCCCCTCAGTAGCCCACCCACTACCCCCTCAGTAGCCCCCCCACTACCCCCTCAGTAGCCCACCCCCACTACCCCCTCAGTAGCCCACCCCCACTACCCCCTCAGTAGCCCACCCACTACCCCCTCAGTAGCCCACCCACTACCCCCTCAGTAGCCCCACCCCCACAACCCCCTCAGTAGCCCCCCACTACCCCCTCAGTAGCCCCCCCACTACCCCCCTCAGTAGCCCACCCCCACTACCCCCCTCAGTAGCCCACCCACTACCCCCTCAGTAGCCCACAGTAGCCCACCCCCACTACCCCCTCAGTAGCCCCCCCACTACCCCCTCAGTAGCCCACCCCCACTACCCCCTCAGTAGCCCACCCCCACTACCCCCTCAGTAGCCCACCCCCACTACCCCCTCAGTAACCCACCCCCACTACCCCCTCAGTAGCCCACACCCACTACCCCCTCAGTAGCCCACCCCCACTACCCCCTCAGTAGCCCCCCCACTACCCCCTCAGTAGCCCACCCCCACTACCCACTCAGTAGCCCACCCACTACCCCCTCAGTAGCACCCCCACTACCCCCTCAGTAGCCCACCCCCACTACCCACTCAGTAGCCCACCCACTACCCCCTCAGTAGCACCCCCACTACCCCCTCAGTAGCCCACCCACTACCCCCGCAGTAGCCCACCCCCACTACCCCCTCAGTAGCCCACCCCCACTACCCCCTCAGTAGCCCACCCACTACCCCCTCAGTAGCCCACCCCCACTACCCCCTCAGTAGCCCCCCCACTACCCCCTCAGTAGCCCACCCCCACTACCCCCTCAGTAGCCCCCCCACTACCCCCTCAGTAGCCCACCCACTACCCCCTCAGTAGCCCACCCCCACTACCCCCTCAGTAGCCCACCCACTACCCCCTCAGTAGCCCACCCCCACTACCCCCTCAGTAGCCCCCCCACTACCCCCTCAGTAGCCCACCCCCACTACCCACTCAGTAGCCCACCCACTACCCCCTCAGTAGCCCACCCCCACTACCCCCTCAGTAGCCCACCCACTACCCCCTCAGTAGCCCACCCCCACTACCCCCTCAGTAGCCCCCCCACTACCCCCTCAGTAGCCCACCCCCACTACCCCCTCAGTAGCCCACCCACTACCCCTCAGTAGCCCACCCCCACTACCCCCTCAGTAGCCCACCCACTACCCCCTCAGTAGCCCACCCCCACTACCCCCTCAGTAGCCCCCCACTACCCCCTCAGTAGCCCACCCCCACTACCCACTCAGTAGCCCACCCACTACCCCCTCAGTAGCACCCCCACTACCCCCTCAGTAGCCCACCCCCACTACCCACTCAGTAGCCCACCCACTACCCCCTCAGTAGCACCCCCACTACCCCCTCAGTAGCCCACCCACTACCCCCTCAGTAGCCCACACCCACTACCCACTCAGTAGCCCACCCACTACCCCCTCAGTAGCACCCCCACTACCCCCTCAGTAGCCCACCCCCACTACCCCCTCAGTAGCACCCCCACTACCCCCTCAGTAGCCCACCCACTACCCCCTCAGTAGCCCATCCCCACTACCCACTCAGTAACCCACCCACTACCCCCTCAGTAGCCCACCCACTACCCACTCAGTAACCCACCCACTACCCCCTCAGGAGCCCACCCACTACACCCTCAGTAGCCCACCCACTACCCCCTCAGTAGCCCACACCCACGACCCCCTCAGTAGCCCACCCACTACCCCCTCAGTAGCCCCTCCCCACTACCCCCTCAGTAGCCCACCCACTACCCCCTCAGTAGCCCACCCACTACCCCCTCAGTAGCCCACCCACTACCCCCTCAGTAGCCCACCCACTACCCCCTCAGTAGCCCACCCCCACTACCCCCTCAGTAGCCCACCCCCACTACCCCCTCAGTAGCCCACCCACTACCCCCTCAGTAGCCCCCCACTACCCCCTCAGTAGCCCACCCACTACCCCCTCAGTAGCCCACCCCCACTACCCCCTCAGTAGCCCACCCCCACTACCCCCTCAGTAGCCCACCCACTACCCACTCAGTAGCCCATCTCCACTACCCCCTCAGTAGCCCACCCACTACCCCCTCAGTAGCCCCCCACTACCCCCTCAGTAGCCCACCCACTACCCCCTCAGTAGCCCACCCCCACTACCCCCTCAGTAGCCCACCCCCACTACCCCCTCAGTAGCCCACCCACTACCCCCTCAGTAGCCCACCCCCACTACCCCCTCAGTAGCCCACCCCCACTACCCCCTCAGTAGCCCACCCACTAACCCCTCAGTAGCCCATCCCCACTACCCCCTCAGTAGCCCACCCACTACCCCCTCAGTAGCCCACACCCACTACCCCCTCAGTAGCCCCCCCACTACCCCCTCAGTAACCCACCCACTACCCCCTCAGTAGCCCACCCCCACTAACCCCTCAGTAGCCCATCCCCACTACCCCCTCAGTAGCCCACACCCACTACCCCCTCAGTAGCCCCACCCACTACCCCCTCAGTAGCCCACCCACTACCCCCTCAGTAGCCCATCCACTACCCCCTCAGTAGCCCATCCCCACTACCCCCTCAGTAGCCCACCCACTACCCCCTCAGTAGCCCACCCCCACTACCCCCTCAGTAGCCCACCCCCACTACCCCCTCAGTAGCCCACCCCCACTACCCCCTCAGTAGCCCACCCACTACCCCCTCAGTAGCCCATCCACTACCCCCTCAGTAGCCCATCCCCACTACCCCCTCAGTAGCCCACCCACTACCCCCTCAGTAGCCCACCCCCACTACCCCCTCAGTAGCCCACCCCCACTACCCCCTCAGTAGCCCACCCCCACTACCCCCTGAGTAGCCCACCCACTACCCCCTCAGTAGCCCACCCCCACTACCCCCTCAGTAGCCCCCCCACTACCCCCTCAGTAGCCCCCCCCCACTACCCCCTCAGTAGCCCACCCACTACCCCCTCAGTAGCCCACCCACTACCCCCTCAGTAGCCCCCCCCCACTACCCCCTCAGTAGCCCACCCACTACCCCCTCAGTAGCCCACCCCCACTACCCCCTCAGTAGCCCCCCCCACTACCCCCTCAGTAGCCCCACCCCCACTACCCCCTCAGTAGCCCACCCACTACCCCCTAAGTAGCCCCCCCACTACCCCCTCAGTAGCCCACCCACTACCCCCTCAGTAGCCCACCCACTACCCACTCAGTAGCCCACCCACTACCCCCTCAGTAGCCCACCCACTACCCCCTCAGTAGCCCACCCCCACTACCCCCTCAGTAGCCCCCCACTACCCCCTCAGTAGCCCACCCCCACTACCCACTCAGTAGCCCACCCACTACCCCCTCAGTAGCACCCCCACTACCCCCTCAGTAGCCCACCCCCACTACCCCCTCAGTAGCCAACCCCCACTACCCCCTCAGTAGCCCACCCCCACTACCCCCTAAGTAGCCCACCCACTACCCCCACAGTAGCCCACCCACTACCCCCTCAGTAGCCCACGTCCACTACCCCCCCAGGAGCCCACCCACTACCCCCTCAGTAGCCCACCCACTACCCCCTCAGTAGCCCACCCACTACCCCCTCAGTAGCCCACCCACTACCCCCTCAGTAGCCCACCCACTACCCCCTCAGGAGCCCACCCACTACCCCCTCAGTAGCCCACCCACAACCCCCTCAGTAGCCCACCCACTACCCCCTCAGTAGCCCACCCACTACCCCCTCAGTAGCCCACCCACTACCCCCTCAGTAGCCCACCCCCACGACCCCCTCAGTAGCCCACCCCCACGACCCCCTCAGTAGCCCACCCACTACCCCCTCAGTAGCCCCCCCACTATCCCCTCAGTAGCCCACCCACTACCCCCTCAGTAGCCCACCCCCACTACCCCCTCAGTAGCCCATCCCCACTACCCCCTCAGTAGCCCACACCCACTACCCCCTCGGTAGCCCACCCACTACCCCCTCAGTAGCCCACACCCACTACCCCCTCAGTAGCCCACCCCCACTAACCCCTCAGTAGCCCACCCACTACCCCCTCAGTAGCCCACCCACTACCCCCTCAGTAGCCCACCCACTACCCCCTCAGTAGCCCACCCACTACCCCCTCAGGAGCCCACCAACTAACCCCTCAGTAGCCCACCCACTACCCCCTCAGTAGCCCACACCCACTACCCCCTCAGTAGCCCACCCACTACCCCCTCAGTAGCCCACCCCCACTACCCCCTCAGTAGCCCACCCCCACTACCCCCTCAGTAGCCCACCCACTACCCCCTCAGTAGCCCACCCACTACCCCCTCAGTAGCCCACACCCACTACCCCCTCAGTAGCCCACCCACTACCCCCTCAGTAGCCCACCCACTACCCCCTCAGTAGCCCACCCACTACCCCCTCAGTAGCCCACACCCACTACCCCCTCAGTAGCCCACCCACTACCCCCTCAGTAGCCCACCCCCACTACCCCCTCAGTAGCCCACCCCCACTACCCCCTCAGTAGCCCACCCCCACTACCCCCTCAGTAGCCCACCCACTACCCCCTCAGTAGCCCACCCACTACCCCCTCAGTAGCCCACACCCACTACCCCCTCAGTAGCCCACCCACTACCCCCTCAGTAGCCCACCCCCACTACCCCCTCAGTAGCCCACCCCCACTACCCCCTCAGTAGCCCCCCCACTACCCCCTCAGTAACCCACCCCCACTACCCCCTCAGTAGCCCACACCCACTACCCCCTCAGTAGCCCACACCCACTACCCCCTCAGTAGCCCACACCCACTACCCCCTCAGTAGCCCACACCCACTACCCCCTCAGTAGCCCACACCCACTACCCCCTCAGTAGCCCACACCCACTACCCCCTCAGTAGCCCATCCCCACTACCCCCTCAGTAGCCCATCCCCACTACCCCCTCAGTAGCCCACCCCCACTACCCCCTCAGTAGCCCATCCCCACTACCCCCTCAGTAGCCCACCCACTACCCCCTCAGTAGCCCACCCCCACTACCCCCTCAGTAGCCCACCCCCACTACCCCCTCAGTAGCCCACCCCCACTACCCCCTCAGTAGCCCACCCCCACTACCCCCTCAGTAGCCCACCCCCACTACCCCCTCAGTAGCCCATCCCCACTACCCCCTCAGTAGCCCACCCCCACTACCCCCTCAGTAACCCACCCCCACTACCCCCTCAGTAGCCCCCCCACTACCCCCTCAGTAGCCCACCCACTACCCCCTCAGTAGCCCATCCCCACTACCCCCTCAGTAGCCCACCCCCACTACCCCCTCAGTAACCCACCCACTACCCCCTCAGTAGCCCACCCACTACCCCCTCAGTAGCCCACCCCCACTACCCCCTCAGTAGCCCACCCACTACCCCCTCAGTAGCCCACCCACTACCCCCTCAGTAGCCCACCCACTACCCCCTCAGTAGCCCACCCACTACCCCCTCAGTAGCCCACACCCACTACCCCCTCAGTAGCCCACCCACTACCCCCTCAGTAGCCCACCCACTACCCCCTCAGTAGCCCACACCCACTACCCCCTCAGTTGCCCACCCACTACCCCCTCAGTAGCCCACCCCCACTACCCCCTCAGTAGCCCATCCCCACTACCCCCTCAGTAGCCCACCCCCACTACCCCCTCAGTAGCCCACCCCCACTACCCCCTCAGTAGCCCATCCCCACTACCCCCTCAGTAGCCCATCCACTACCCCCTCAGTAGCCCCCCCACTACCCCCTCAGTAGCCCACCCCCACTACCCCCTCAGTAGCCCACCCCCACTACCCCCTCAGTAGCCCATCCCCACTACCCCCTCAGTAGCCCACCCACTACCCCCTCAGTAGCCCACCCCCACTACCCCCTCAGTAGCCCATCCCCACTACCCCCTCAGTAGCCCATCCCCACTACCCCCTCAGTAGCCCATCCACTACCCCCTCAGTAGCCCCCCCACTACCCCCTCAGTAGCCCATCCCCACTACCCCCTCAGTAGCCCACCCCCACTACCCCCTCAGTAGCCCATCCCCACTACCCCCTCAGTAGCCCATCCCCACTACCCCCTCAGTAGCCCACCCACTACCCCCTCAGTAGCCTACCCCCACTACCCCCTCAGTAGCCCATCCCCACTACCCCCTCAGTAGCCCACCCACTACGCCCTCAGTAGCCCATCCCCACTACCCCCTCAGTAGCCCACCCCCACTACCCCCTCAGTAGCCCACCCACTACCCCCTCAGTAGCCCACCCACTATCCCCTCAGTAGCCCACCCCCACTACCCCCTCAGTAGCCCCCCCACTACCCCCTCAGTAGCCCACACCCACTACCCCCTCAGTAGCCCACCCCCACTACCCCCTCAGTAGCCCATCCCCACTACACCCTCAGTAGCCCACCCACTACCCCCTCAGTAGCCCATCCCCACTACCCCCTCAGTAGCCCACCCACTACCCCCTCAGTAGCCCACCCACTACCCCCTCAGTAGCCCACACCCACTACCCCCTCAGTAGCCCACCCACTACCCCCTCAGTAGCCCACCCACTACCCCCTCAGTAGCCCACCCCCACTACCCCCTCAGTAGCCCCCCCACTACCCCCTCAGTAGCCCACCCCCACTACCCCCTCAGTAGCCCACCCACTACCCCCTCAGTAGCCCACCCCCACTACCCCCTCAGTAGCCCCCCCACTACCCCCTCAGTAGCCCACCCACTACCCCCTCAGTAGCCCACCCACTACCCCCTCAGTAGCCCACCCACTACCCCCTCAGTAGCCCACCCCCACTACCCACTCAGTAGCCCCCCCACTACCCCCTCAGTAGCCCACCCCCACTACCCCCTCAGTAGCCCACCCACTACCCCCTCAGTAGCCCACCCCCACTACCCCCTCAGTAGCCCACCCCCACTACCCACTCAGTAGCCCCCCCACTACCCCCTCAGTAGCCCACCCCCACTACCCCCTCAGTAGCCCACCCACTACCCCCTCAGTAGCCCACCTACTACCCCCTCAGTAGCCCACCCACTACCCCCTCAGTAGCCCACACCCACTACCCCCTCAGTAGCCCACCCCCACTACCCCCTCAGTAGCCCCCCCACTACCCCCTCAGTAACCCACCCCCACTACCCCCTCAGTAGCCCCCCCACTACCCCCTCAGTAGCCCACCCCCACTACCCCCTCAGTAGCCCCCCCACTACCCCCTCAGTAGCCCACCCCCACTACCCCCTCAGTAGCCCACCCACTACCCCCTCAGTAACCCACCCCCACTACCCCCTCAGTAGCCCCCCCACTACCCCCTCAGTAGCCCACCCCCACTACCCCCTCAGTAGCCCCCCCACTACCCCCTCAGTAGCCCACCCCCACTACCCCCTCAGTAGCCCACCCCCACTACCCCCTCAGTAGCCCACCCACTACCCCCTCAGTAGCCCATCCCCACTACCCCCTCAGTAGCCCATCCCCACTACCCCCTCAGTAGCCCACCCCCACAACCCCCTCAGTAGCCCCACCCACTACCCCCTCAGTAACCCACCCCCACTACCCCCTCAGTAGCCCCCCCACTACCCCCTCAGTAGCCCACCCCCACTACCCCCTCAGTAGCCCCCCCACTACCCCCTCAGTAGCCCACCCCCACTACCCCCTCAGTAGCCCACCCACTACCCCCTCAGTAGCCCATCCCCACTACCCCCTCAGTAGCCCACACCCACTACCCCCTCAGTAGCCCACCCCCACTACCCCCTCAGTAGCCCCCCCACTACCCCCTCAGTAACCCACCCCCACTACCCCCTCAGTAGCCCCCCCACTACCCCCTCAGTAGCCCCCCCACTACCCCCTCAGTAGCCCATCCCCACTACCCCCTCAGTAGCCCACACCCACTACCCCCTCAGTAGCCCACCCCCACTACCCCCTCAGTAGCCCACCCCCACTACCCCCTCAGTAGCCCACCCCCACTACCCCCTCAGTAGCCCACCCCCACTACCCCCTCAGTAGCCCACACCCACTACCCCCTCAGTAGCCCACCCCCACTACCCCCTCAGTAGCCCCCCCACTACCCCCTCAGTAACCCACCCCCACTACCCCCTCAGTAACCCACCCCCACTACCCCCTCAGTAGCCCACCCCCACTACCCCCTCAGTAGCCCACCCACTACCCCCTCAGTAACCCACCCCCACTACCCCCTCAGTAGCCCCCCCACTACCCCCTCAGTAGCCCACCCCCACTACCCCCTCAGTAGCCCCCCCACTACCCCCTCAGTAGCCCACCCCCACTACCCCCTCAGTAGCCCACCCCCACTACCCCCTCAGTAGCCCACCCACTACCCCCTCAGTAGCCCATCCCCACTACCCCCTCAGTAGCCCATCCCCACTACCCCCTCAGTAGCCCACCCCCACTACCCCCTCAGTAGCCCCACCCACTACCCCCTCAGTAACCCACCCCCACTACCCCCTCAGTAGCCCCCCCACTACCCCCTCAGTAGCCCACCCCCACTACCCCCTCAGTAGCCCCCCCACTACCCCCTCAGTAGCCCACCCCCACTACCCCCTCAGTAGCCCACCCACTACCCCCTCAGTAGCCCATCCCCACTACCCCCTCAGTAGCCCACACCCACTACCCCCTCAGTAGCCCACCCCCACTACCCCCTCAGTAGCCCCCCCACTACCCCCTCAGTAACCCACCCCCACTACCCCCTCAGTAGCCCCCCCACTACCCCCTCAGTAGCCCCCCCACTACCCCCTCAGTAGCCCATCCCCACTACCCCCTCAGTAGCCCACACCCACTACCCCCTCAGTAGCCCACCCCCACTACCCCCTCAGTAGCCCACCCCCACTACCCCCTCAGTAGCCCACCCCCACTACCCCCTCAGTAGCCCACCCCCACTACCCCCTCAGTAGCCCGCACCCACTACCCCCTCAGTAGTCCACCCCCACTACCCCCTCAGTAGCCCCCCCACTACCCCCTCAGTAACCCACCCCCACTACCCCCTCAGTAGCCCCCCCACTACCCCCTCAGTAACCCACCCCCACTACCCCCTCAGTAGCCCCCCCACTACCCCCTCAGTAGCCCACCCCCACTACCCCCTCAGTAGCCCCCCCACTACCCCCTCAGTAGCCCACCCCCACTACCCCCTCAGTAGCCCACACCCACTACCCCCTCAGTAGCCCATCCCCACTACCCCCTCAGTAGCCCACCCACTACCCCCTCAGTAGCCCACCCCCACTACCCCCTCAGTAGCCCATCCCCACTACCCCCTCAGTAACCCACCCCCACTACCCCCTCAGTAGCCCACCCCCACTACCCCCTCAGTAGCCCACCCACTACCCCCTCAGTAGCCCACCCCCACTACCCCCTCAGTAGCCCCCCCACTACCCCCTCAGTAGCCCACCCACTACCCCCTCAGTAGCCCACCCACTACCCCCTCAGTAGCCCACCCCCACTACCCCCTCAGTAGCCCACCCACTACCCCCTCAGTAGCCCACCCACTACCCCCTCAGTAGCCCACCCCCACTACCCCCTCAGTAGCCCATCCCCACTACCCCCTCAGTAGCCCCCCCACTACCCCCTCAGTAGCCCATCCCCACTACCCCCTCAGTAGCCCACCCACTACCCCCTCAGTAGCCCACCCCCACTACCCCCTCAGTAGCCCACCCCCACTACCCCCTCAGTAGCCCACCGACTACCCCCTCAGTAGCCCACCCACTACCCCCTCAGTAGCCCACCCCCACTACCCCCTCAGTAGCCCATCCCCACTACCCCCTCAGTAGCCCCCCCACTACCCCCTCAGTAGCCCATCCCCACTACCCCCTCAGTAGCCCACCCACTACCCCCTCAGTAGCCCACCCCCACTACCCCCTCAGTAGCCCACCCCCACTACCCCCTCAGTAGCCCACCCACTACCCCCTCAGTAGCCCACCCCCACTACCCCCTCAGTAGCCCACCCCCACTACCCCCTCAGTAGCCCACCCACTACCCCCTCAGTAGCCCACCCCCACTACCCCCTCAGTAGCCCACCCACTACCCCCTCAGTAACCCACCCCCACTACCCCCTCAGTAGCCCCCCCACTACCCCCTCAGTAGCCCACCCCCACTACCCACTCAGTAGCCCACCCACTACCCCCTCAGTAGCACCCCCACTACCCCCTCAGTAGCCCACCCACTACCCCCGCAGTAGCCCACCCCCACTACCCCTCAGTAGCCCCCCCCACTACCCCCTCAGTAGCCCACCCCCACTACCCCCTCAGTAGCCCACCCACTACCCCCTCAGTAGCCCCCCCACTACCCCCTCAGTAGCCCACCCCCACTACCCCCTCAGTAGCCCCCCCACTACCCCCTCAGTAGCCCCCCCACTACCCCCTCAGTAGCCCACCCCCACTACCCCCTCAGTAGCCCACCCACTACCCCCTCAGTAGCCCACCCCACTACCCCCTCAGTAGCCCACCCCCACTACCCCCTCAGTAGCCCATCCCCACTACCCCCTCAGTAGCCCACCCCCACTACCCCCTCAGTAGCCCCCCCACTACCCCCTCAGTAGCCCACCCACTACCCCCTCAGTAGCCCACCCACTACCCCCTCAGTAGCCCACCCACTACCCCTCAGTAGCCCACCCCCACTACCCCCTCAGTAGCCCCCCCACTACCCCCTCAGTAGCCCACCCCCACTACCCCCTCAGTAGCCCACCCCCACTACCCCCTCAGTAGCCCCCCCACTACCCCCTCAGTAGCCCACCCCCACTACCCCCTCAGTAGCCCACCCACTACCCACTCAGTAGCCCACCCCCACTACCCCCTCAGTACCCCCCCCACTACCCCCTCAGTAGCCCACCCCCACTACCCCCTCAGTAGCCCACCCCCACTACCCCCTCAGTAGCCCACCCCCACTACCCCCTCAGTAACCCACCCCCACTACCCCCTCAGTAGCCCACCCACTACCCCCTCAGTAGCCCACCCCCACTACCCCCTCAGTAGCCCACCCCCACTACCCCCTCAGTAGCCCACCCACTACCCCCTCAGTAGCCCACCCACTACCCACTCAGTAGCCCACCCCCACTACCCCCTCAGTAGCCCCCCCACTACCCCCTCAGTAGCCCACCCCACTACCCCCTCAGTAGCCCACCCCCACTACCCCCTCAGTAGCCCACCCCACTACCCCCTCAGTAACCCACCCCCACTACCCCCTCAGTAGCCCATCCCCACTACCCCCTCAGTAGCCCACCCCCACTACCCCTCAGTAGCCCACACCCACTACCCCCTCAGTAGCCCACCCCCACTACCCCCTCAGTAGCCCCCCCACTACCCCCTCAGTAGCCCACCCCCACTACCCACTCAGTAGCCCACCCACTACCCCCTCAGTAGCACCCCCACTACCCCCTCAGTAGCCCACCCCCACTACCCACTCAGTAGCCCACCCACTACCCCCTCAGTAGCACCCCCACTACCCCCTCAGTAGCCCACCCACTACCCCCGCAGTAGCCCACCCCCACTACCCCCTCAGTAGCCCACCCCCACTACCCCCTCAGTAGCCCACCCACTACCCCCTCAGTAGCCACCCCCACTACCCCCTCAGTAGCCCCCCCCACTACCCCCTCAGTAGCCCACCCCCACTACCCCCTCAGTAGCCCCCCCACTACCCCCTCAGTAGCCCACCCACTACCCCCTCAGTAGCCCACCCCCACTACCCCTCAGTAGCCCACCCACTACCCCCTCAGTAGCCCACCCCCACTACCCCCTCAGTAGCCCCCCCACTACCCCTCAGTAGCCCACCCACTACCCCCTCAGTAGCCCACCCCCACTACCCCCTCAGTAGCCCACACACTACCCCTCAGTAGCCCATCCCCACTACCCCCTCAGTAGCCCACCCCACTACCCCCTCAGTAGCCCACCCCCACTACCCCCTCAGTAGCCCACCCACTACCCCCTCAGTAGCCCCCCCACTACCCCCTCAGTAGCCCACCCCCACTACCCACTCAGTAGCCCACCCACTACCCCCTCAGTAGCCCACCCCCACTACCCCCTCAGTAGCCCACCCACTACCCCCTCAGTAGCCCACCCCCACTACCCCCTCAGTAGCCCCCCCACTACCCCCTCAGTAGCCCACCCCCCCAACCACTACCCCCTCAGTAGCCCACCCACTACCCCTCAGTAGCCCACCCCCACTACCCCCTCAGTAGCCCACCCACTACCCTCTCAGTAGCCCACCCCCACTACCCCCTCAGTAGCCCCCCACTACCCCCTCAGTAGCCCACCCCCACTACCCACTCAGTAGCCCACCCACTACCCCCTCAGTAGCACCCCCACTACCCCCTCAGTAGCCCACCCCCACTACCCCCTCAGTAGCCCACCCACTACCCCCTCAGTAGCACCCCCACTACCCCCTCAGTAGCCCACCCACTACCCCCTCAGTAGCCCACACCCACTACCCACTCAGTAGCCCACCCACTACCCCCTCAGTAGCACCCCCACTACCCCCTCAGTAGCCACCCACTACCCCCTCAGTAGCCCACCCCCACTACCCCCTCAGTAGCCCACCCCCACTACCCCCTCAGTAGCCCACCCCCACTACCCCCTCAGTAGCCCACCCCCACTACCCCCTCAGTAGCCCCACCCCCACTACCCCCTCAGTAACCCACCCCCACTACCCCCCTCAGTAGCCCACCCACTACCCCCTCAGTAGCCCACCCCCACTACCCCCTCAGTAGCCCACCCCCACTACCCCCTCAGTAGCCCACCCACTACCCCCTCAGTAGCCCACCCACTACCCCACTCAGTAGCCCACCCCCACTACCCCCTCAGTAGCCCCCCCACTACCCCCTCAGTAGCCCACCCCCACTATCCCCTCAGTAGCCCACCCCCACTACCCCCTCAGTAGCCCACCCCCACTACCCCCTCAGTAGCCCACCCCCACTACCCCCTCAGTAGCCCATCCCCACTACCCCCTCAGTAGCCCACCCACTACCCCCTCAGTAGCCCATCCCCATTACCCCCTCAGTAGCCCACCCCCACTACCCCCTCAGTAGCCCATCCCCACTACCCCCTCAGTAGCCCACCCACTACCCCCTCAGTAGCCCACTCCCCACTACCCCCTCAGTAGCCCACCCCCACTACCCCCTCAGTAGCCCCATCCCTCCAGTAGCCTCATAACCCCCTCAGTAGCCCACCCCACTACCCCCTCAGTAGCCCACCCCCACTACCCCCTCAGTAGCCCATCCCCACTACCCCCTCAGTAGCCCACCCCCACTACCCCCTCAGTAACCCACCCCACTACCCCCTCAGTAGCCCCCCCACTACCCCCTCAGTAGCCCACCCTACCCCCCTCAGTAGCCCATCCCCACTACCCCCTCAGTAGCCCACCCCCACTACCCCCTCAGTAACCCACCCCCACTACCCCCTCAGTAGCCCACCCACTACCCCCTCAGTAGCCCACCCACTACCCCCTCAGTAGCCCACCCCCACTACCCCCTCAGTAGCCCACCCACTACCCCCTCAGTAGCCCACCCACTACCCCCTCAGTAGCCCACCCACTACCCCCTCAGTAGCCCACCACTACCCCCTCAGTAGCCCACACCCACTACCCCCTCAGTAGCCCACCCACTACCCCCTCAGTAGCCCACCCACTACCCCCTCAGTAGCCCACACCCACTACCCCCTCAGTTGCCCACCCACTACCCCCTCAGTAGCCCACCCCCACTTAGCCACCACTACCCCTCAGTAGCCCACCCACTACCCCCTCAGTAGCCCACCCCCACTACCCCCTCAGTAGCCCACCCCCACTACCCCCTCAGTAGCCCATCCCCACTACCCCCTCAGTAGCCCATCCACTACCCCTCAGTAGCCCCCCCACTACCCCCTCAGTCCCATAAGCCCACCCCCACTACCCCCTCAGTAGCCCACCCCCACTACCCCCTCAGTAGCCCATCCCCACTACCCCCTCAGTAGCCCACCCACTACCCCCTCAGTAGCCCACCCCACTACCTCTGCCACCCTACCCTCAGTAGCCCATCCCCACTACCCCCTCAGTAGCCCATCCCCACTACCCCCTCAGTAGCCCATCCACTACCCCCTCAGTAGCCCCCCCACTACCCCCTCAGTAGCCCATCCCCACTACCCCCTCAGTAGCCCACCCCCACTACCCCCTCAGTAGCCCATCCCCACTACCCCCTCAGTAGCCCATCCCCACTACCCCCTCAGTAGCCCACCCACTACCCCCTCAGTAGCCACCCCCACTACCCCCTCAGTAGCCCATCCCACTACCCCCTCAGTAGCCCACCCACTACCCCCTCAGTAGCCCATCCCCACTACCCCCTCAGTAGCCCACCCCCACTACCCCCTCAGTAGCCCACCCACTACCCCCTCAGTAGCCCACCCACTATCCCCTCAGTAGCCCACCCCCACTACCCCCTCAGTAGCCCCCCACTACCCCCTCAGTAGCCCACACCCACTACCCCCTCAGTAGCCCACCCACTACCCCCTCAGTAGCCCACCCCCACTACCCCCTCAGTAGCCCATCCCCACTACACCCTCAGTAGCCCACCCCACTCACCCCCTCAGTAGCCCATCCCCACTACCCCCTCAGTAGCCCACCCACTACCCCCTCAGTAGCCCACCCACTACCCCCTCAGTAGCCCACACCCACTACCCCCTCAGTAGCCCACCCCACTACCCCCTCAGTAGCCCCACCACTACCCCCTCAGTACCCACCCCCACTACCCCCTCAGTAGCCCCCCCACTACCCCCTCAGTAGCCCACCCCCACTACCCCCTCAGTAGCCCACCCACTACCCCCTCAGTAGCCCACCCCCGCTACCCCCTCAGTAGCCCCCCCCACTACCCCCTCAGTAGCCCACCCACTACCCCCTCAGTAGCCCACCCACTACCCCCTCAGTAGCCCACCCACTACCCCCTCAGTAGCCCCACCCCCACTACCCACTCAGTAGCCCCCCCACTACCCCCTCAGTAGCCCACCCCCACTACCCCCTCAGTAGCCCACCCACTACCCCCTCAGTAGCCCACCCCCACTACCCCCTCAGTAGCCCACCCCCACTACCCACTCAGTAGCCCCCCCACTACCCCCTCAGTAGCCCACCCCCACTACCCCCTCAGTAGCCCACCCACTACCCCCTCAGTAGCCCACCTACTACCCCCTCAGTAGCCCACCCACTACCCCCTCAGTAGCCCACACCCACTACCCCCTCAGTAGCCCACCCCCACTACCCCCTCAGTAGCCCCCCCACTACCCCCTCAGTAACCCACCCCCACTACCCCCTCAGTAGCCCCCCCACTACCCCTCAGTAGCCCATCCCCACTACCCCCTCAGTAGCCCACCCCACTACCCCCTCAGTAGCCCACCCCCACTACCCCCTCAGTAGCCCACCCACTACCCCCTCAGTAACCCACCCCCACTACCCCCTCAGTAGCCCCCCCACTACCCCCTCAGTAGCCCACCCCCACTACCCCCTCAGTAGCCCCCCCACTACCCCCTCAGTAGCCCACCCCCACTACCCCCTCAGTAGCCCACCCCACTACCCCCTCAGTAGCCCACCCACTACCCCCTCAGTAGCCCATCCCCACTACCCCCTCAGTAGCCCGTCCCCACTACCCCCTCAGTAGCCCACCCCCACTACCCCCTCAGTAGCCCCACCCACTACCCCCTCAGTAACCCACCCCCACTACCCCCTCAGTAGCCCCCCCCACTACCCCCTCAGTAGCCCACCCCCACTACCCCCTCAGTAGCCCCCCCACTACCCCCTCAGTAGCCCACCCCCACTACCCCCTCAGTAGCCCACCCACTACCCCCTCAGTAGCCCATCCCCACTACCCCCTCAGTAGCCCACACCCACTACCCCCTCAGTAGCCCACCCCCACTACCCCCTCAGTAGCCCCCCCACTACCCCCTCAGTAACCCACCCCCACTACCCCCTCAGTAGCCCCCCCACTACCCCCTCAGTAGCCCCCCCACTACCCCCTCAGTAGCCCATCCCCACTACCCCCTCAGTAGCCCACACCCACTACCCCCTCAGTAGCCCACCCCCACTACCCCCTCAGTAGCCCACCCCCACTACCCCCTCAGTAGCCCCCCCACTACCCCCTCAGTAACCCACCCCCACTACCCCCTCAGTAGCCCACCCCACTACCCCCTCAGTAGCCCACCCCCACTACCCCCTCAGTAGCCCACACCCACTACCCCCTCAGTAGCCCACCCCCACTACCCCCTCAGTAGCCCCCCCACTACCCCCTCAGTAACCCACCCCCACTACCCCCTCAGTAACCCACCCCCACTACCCCCTCAGTAGCCCACCCCACTACCCCCTCAGTAGCCCACCCACTACCCCCTCAGTAGCCCACCCCCACTACCCCCTCAGTAGCCCCCCCACTACCCCCTCAGTAGCCCACCCCCACTACCCCCTCAGTAGCCCACCCCACTACCCCCTCAGTAGCCCACCCCCACTACCCCCTCAGTAGCCCACCCCCACTACCCCCTCAGTAGCCCACCCACTACCCCCTCAGTAGCCCACCCCACTACCCCCTCAGTAGCCCCATCCCCACTACCCTCTCAGTAGCCCACCCCCACTACCCCCTCAGTAGCCCCACCCACTACCCCCTCAGTAGCCCACCCCCACTACCCCCTCAGTAGCCCCCCCACTACCCCCTCAGTAGCCCACCCCCCACTACCCCCTCAGTAGCCCCCCCACTACCCCTCAGTAGCCCACCCCCACTACCCCCTCAGTAGCCCACCCACTACCCCCTCAGTAGCCCATCCCCACTACCCCCTCAGTAGCCCACACCCACTACCCCCTAAGTAGCCCACCCCCACTACCCCCTCAGTAGCCCCCCCACTACCCCCTCAGTAACCCACCCCCACAACCCCTCAGTAGCCCCCCCACTACCCCCTCAGTAGCCCCCCCACTACCCCCTCAGTAGCCCATCCCCACTACCCCCTCAGTAGCCCACACCCACTACCCCCTCAGTAGCCCACCCCCACTACCCCCTCAGTAGCCCACCCCCACTACCCCCTCAGTAGCCCACCCCCACTACCCCCTCAGTAGCCCACCCCACTACCCCCTCAGTAGCCCACACCCACTACCCCCTCAGTAGCCCACCCCCACTACCCCCTCAGTAGCCCCCCACTACCCCCTCAGTAACCCAACCCCACTACCCCCTCAGTAGCCCCCCCACTACCCCCTCAGTAACCCACCCCCACTACCCCCTCACTAGCCCACCCCCACTACCCCCTCAGTAGCCCACCCCCACTACCCCCTCAGTAGCCCACCCCACTACCCCTCAGTAGCCCACCCCCACTACCCCCTCAGTAGCCCACACCCACTACCCCCTCAGTAGCCCATCCCCACTACCCCCTCAGTAGCCCACCCACTACCCCCTCAGTAGCCCACCCCCACTACCCCCTCAGTAGCCCATCCCCACTACCCCCTCAGTACCCACCCCCACTACCCCCTCAGTAGCCCACCCACTACCCCCTCAGTAGCCCACCCACTACCCCTCAGTAGCCCACCCCCACTACCCCCTCAGTAGCCCACCCACTACCCCCTCAGTAGCCCCACCCACTACCCCCTCAGTAGCCCACCCACTACCCCCTCAGTAGCCCACCCACTACCCCCTCAGTAGCCCACCCACTACCCCCTCAGTAGCCCACCCCCACTACCCCCTCAGTAGCCCCACCCACTACCCACATACCCCCTCAGTAGCCCACCCCACTACCCCCTCAGTAGCCCATCCCCACTACCCCCTCAGTAGCCCACCCACTCCCCCCTCAGTAGCCCATCCCCCACTACCCCCTCAGTAGCCCAACCCCACTACCCCCCTCAGTAGCCCACCCACTACCCCCTCAGTAGCCCACCCCACTACCCCCTCAGT
>NW_027592659.1:0-48361 GCF_964213995.1 Mustelus asterias | reverse complement strand
GTCCGGGGCGGCGGTCGGAACCAAGGTCCGGGGCGGCGGTCGGAACCAAGGTCCGGGGCGGCGGTCGGAACCAAGGTCCGGGGCGGCGGTCGGAACCAAGGTCCGGGGCGGCGGTCGGAACCAAGGTCCGGGGCGGCGGTCGGAACCAAGGTCCGGGGCGGCGGTCGGAACCAAGGTCCGGGGCGGCGGTCGGAACCAAGGTCCGGGGCGGCGGTCGGAACCAAGGTCCGGGGCGGCGGTCGGAACCAAGGTCCGGGCTGGCATTCGGAACCAAGGTCCGGGCTGGCGGTCGGGACCAAGGTCCGGGGTGGCGGTCGGGACCAAGGTCCGGGGTGGCGGTCGGGACCAAGGTCCGGGGTGGCGGTCGGGACCAAGGTCCGGGGTGGCGGTCGGGACCAAGGTCCGGGGTGGCGGTCGGGACCAAGGTCCGGGGTGGCGGTCGGGACCAAGGTCCGGGGTGGCGGTCGGGACCAAGGTCCGGGGTGGCGGTCGGGACCAAGGTCCGGGGAGGCGGTCGGAACCAAGGTCCTGGGTGGCGGTCGGAACCAAGGTCCGGGGTGGCGGTCGGAACAAAGGTGGAGGTGGCGGTCAGAACCAAGGTCCGAGGTGGCGGTCAGAACTAAGGTCCGGGGTGGCAGTCGGTACCAAAATCCGGGGGGGCAGTCGATACCACGGTCCGGCGTGGCGATCGGAACCAAGGTCCGGGGTGGCGGTCGGAACCAAGTATCGGGGTGGCGGTCCGAACCAAGGTTCGGGCTGGCGGTCGGAACCAAGATCCAGGGTGGCGAGCGGAACCAAAGTCCGGGTTCGCGTTCGGAACAAAGGTCCGACGTGGCGGTCGGAACCAAGGTCCGGGGTGGCGGTCGGAAACAAGGTCCGGGGTGGCGGTCGGAAACAAGGTCCGGGGTGGCGGTCGGAAACAAGGTCCGGGGTGGCGGTCGGAACCAACGTCCGGGGTGGCGCTCGGAACCAACGTCCGGGGTGGCGCTCGGAACCAACGTCCGGGGTGGCGCTCGGAACCAACGTCCGGGGTGGCGGTCGGAACCAAGGTCCGGGCTGGCGGTCGGAACCAAGGTCCGGAGTGGCGGTCGGAACCAAGGTCCGGGTGGCGCTCGGAATCAAGGTATGGGGTAGCGTTCTGAGCCAAGGTCCGAGGTGCTGGACGGAACCAAGGTCCGGGGTGCCGGTCGGAACCAAGGTCCGGGTGGCGGTCGGAACCAAGGTCCTGGGTGGCGGTCGGAACCAAGGTCCTGGGTGGCGATCGGAACCAAGGTCCTGGGTGGCGGTCGGAACAAAGGTGGAGGTGGCGGTCAGAACCAAGGTCCGGGATGGCGGTCGGTACCAAGGTCCGGGCTGGCATTCGGAACCAAGGTCCGGGCTGGCGGTCGGGACCAAGGTCCGGGGTGGCGGTCGGGACCAAGGTCCGGGGTGGCGGTCGGGACCAAGGTCCGGGGTGGCGGTCGGGACCAAGGTCCGGGGTGGCGGTCGGGACCAAGGTCCGGGGTGGCGGTCGGGACCAAGGTCCGGGGTGGCGGTCGGGACCAAGGTCCGGGGTGGCGGTCGGGACCAAGGTCCGGGGTGGCGGTCGGGACCAAGGTCCGGGGTGGCGGTCGGGACCAAGGTCCGGGGTGGCGGTCGGGACCAAGGTCCGGGGTGGCGGTCGGGACCAAGGTCCGGGGTGGCGGTCGGGACAAATGTCCGGGGTGGCGGTCGGGACCAAGGTCCGGGGTGGCGGTCGGGACCAAGGTCCGGGGTGGCGGTCGGGACCAAGGTCCGGGGCGGCGGTCGGGACCAAGGTCCGGGGCGGCGGTCGGGACCAAGGTCCGGGGCGGCGGTCGGGACCAAGGTCCGGGGAGGCGGTCGGGACCAAAGTCCGGGGCGGCGGTCGGGACCAAGGTCCGGGGCGGCGGTCGGGACCAAGGTCCGGGGCGGCGGTCGGGACCAAGGTCCGGGGCGGCGGTCGGGACCAAGGTCCGGGGCGGCGGTCGGGACCAAGGTCCGGGGCGGCGGTCGGGACCAAGGTCCGGGGCGGCGGTCGGGACCAAGGTCCGGGGCGGCGGTCGGGACCAAGGTCCGGGGCGGCGGTCGGGACCAAGGTCCGGGCGGCGGTCGGGACCAAGGTCCGGGGCGGCGGTCGGGACCAAGGTCCGGGGCGGCGGTCGGGACCAAGGTCCGGGCGGCGGTCGGGACCAAGGTCCGGGGCGGCGGTCGGGACCAAGGTCCGGGGCGGCGGTCGGGACCAAGGTCCGGGGCGGGGCGGTCGGGACCAAGGTCCGGGGCGGCGGTCGGGACCAAGGTCCGGGGCGGCGGTCGGGACCAAGGTCCGGGGCGGCGGTCGGGACCAAGGTCCGGGGCGGCGGTCGGGGACCAAGGTCCGGGGCGGCGGTCGGGACCAAGGTCCGGGCGGCGGTCGGGACCAAGGTCCGGGGCGGCGGTCGGGACCAAGGTCCGGGGCGGCGGTCGGGACCAAGGTCCTGGGCGGCGGTCGGGACCAAGGTCCGGGGCGGCGGTCGGGACCAAGGTCCGGGGCGGCGGTCGGGACCAAGGTCCGGGGCGGCGGTCGGGACCAAGGTCCGGGGCGGCGGTCGGGACCAAGGTCCGGGGCGGCGGTCGGAACCAAGGTCCGGGGCGGCGGTCGGAACCAAGGTCCGGGGCGGCGGTCGGAACCAAGGTCCTGGGCGGCGGTCGGAACCAAGGTCCGGGGCGGCGGTCGGAACCAAGGTCCGGGGCGGCGGTCGGAACCAAGGTCCGGGGCGGCGGTCGGAACCAAGGTCCGGGGCGGCGGTCGGAACCAAGGTCCGGGGCGGCGGTCGGAACCAAGGTCCGGGGCGGCGGTCGGAACCAAGGTCCGGGGCGCGGTCGGAACCAAGGTCCGGGGCGGCGGTCGGAACCAAGGTCCGGGGTGGCGGTCGGGACCAAGGTCCGGGGTGGCGGTCGGGACCAAGGTCCGGGGTGGCGGTCGGGACCAAGGTCCGGGTGGCGGTCGGGACCAAGGTCCGGGGTGGCGGTCGGGACCAAGGTCCGGGGTGGCGGTCGGAACCAAGGTCCTGGGTGGCGGTCGGAACCAAGGTCCGGGTGGCGGTCGGAACAAAGGTGGAGGTGGCGGTCAGAACCAAGGTCCGAGGTGGTGGTCAGAACTAAGGTCCGGGGTGGCAGTCGGTACCAAAATCCGGGGGGGCAGTCGATACCACGGTCCGGCGTGGCGATCGGAACCAAGGTCCGGGTGGCGGTCGGAACCAAGTATCGGGGTGGCGGTCCGAACCAAGGTTCGGGCTGGCGGTCGGAACCAAGATCCAGGGTGGCGAGCGGAACCAAAGTCCGGGTTCGCGTTCGGAACAAAGGTCCGACGTGGCGGTCGGAACCAAGGTCCGGGGTGGCGGTCGAAACAAGGTCCGGGGTGGCGGTCGGAAACAAGGTCCGGGGTGGCGGTCGGAAACAAGGTCCGGGGTGGCGGTCGGAACCAACGTCCGGGGTGGCGCTCGGAACCAACGTCCGGGGTGGCGCTCGGAACCAACGTCCGGGGTGGCGCTTGGAACCAACGTCCGGGATGGCGGTCGGAACCAAGGTCCGGGCTGGCGGTCGGAACCAAGGTCCGGGGTGGCGGTCGGAACCAAGGTCCGGGGTGGCGCTCGGAATCAAGGTATGGGGTAGCGTTCTGAGCCAAGGTCCGAGGTGCTGGACGGAACCAAGGTCCGGGGTGCCGGTCGGAACCAAGGTCCGGGGTGGCGGTCGGAACCAAGGTCCTGGGTGGCGGTCGGAACCAAGGTCCTGGGTGGCGATCGGAACCAAGGTCCTGGGTGGCGGTCGGAACAAAGGTGGAGGTGGCGGTCAGAACCAAGGTCCGGGATGGCGGTCGGTACCAAGGTCCGGGCTGGCATTCGGAACCAAGGTCCGGGCTGGCGGTCGGGACCAAGGTCCGGGTGGCGGTCGGGACCAAGGTCCGGGGTGGCGGTCGGGACCAAGGTCCGGGGTGGCGGTCGGGACCAAGGTCCGGGGTGGCGGTCGGGACCAAGGTCCGGGGTGGCGGTCGGGACCAAGGTCCGGGGTGGCGGTCGGGACCAAGGTCCGGGGTGGCGGTCGGGACCAAGGTCCGGGGTGGCGGTCGGGACCAAGGTCCGGGGGTGGCGGTCGGGACCAAGGTCCGGGGTGGCGGTCGGGACCAAGGTCCGGGTGGCGGTCGGGACAAATGTCCGGGGTGGCGGTCGGGACCAAGGTCCGGGGTGGCGGTCGGGACCAAGGTCCGGGGTGGCGGTCGGGACCAAGGTCCGGGGCGGCGGTCGGGACCAAGGTCCGGGGCGGCGGTCGGGACCAAGGTCCGGGGCGGCGGTCGGGACCAAGGTCCGGGGAGGCGGTCGGGACCAAGGTCCGGGGCGGCGGTCGGGACCAAGGTCCGGGGCGGCGGTCGGGACCAAGGTCCGGGGCGGCGGTCGGGACCAAGGTCCGGGGCGGCGGTCGGGACCAAGGTCCGGGCGGGCGGTCGGGACCAAGGTCCGGGGCGGCGGTCGGGACCAAGGTCCGGGGCGGCGGTCGGGACCAAGGTCCGGGGCGGCGGTCGGGACCAAGGTCCGGGGCGGCGGTCGGGACCAAGGTCCGGGGCGGCGGTCGGGACCAAGGTCCGGGGCGGCGGTCGGGACCAAGGTCCGGGGCGGCGGTCGGGACCAAGGTCCGGGGCGGCGGTCGGGACCAAGGTCCGGGGCGGCGGTCGGGACCAAGGTCCGGGGCGGCGGTCGGGACCAAGGTCCGGGGCGGCGGTCGGGACCAAGGTCCGGGGCGGCGGTCGGGACCAAGGTCCGGGGCGGCGGTCGGGACCAAGGTCCTGGGCGGCGGTCGGGACCAAGGTCCGGGGCGGCGGTCGGGACCAAGGTCCGGGGCGGCGGTCGGGACCAAGGTCCGGGGCGGCGGTCGGGACCAAGGTCCGGGGCGGCGGTCGGGACCAAGGTCCGGGGCGGCGGTCGGGACCAAGGTCCGGGGCGGCGGTCGGGACCAAGGTCCGGGGCGGCGGTCGGGACCAAGGTCCGGGGCGGCGGTCGGGACCAAGGTCCGGGGCGGCGGTCGGGACCAAGGTCCGGGGCGGCGGTCGGACCAAGGTCCGGGGCGGCGGTCGGGACCAAGGTCCGGGGCGGCGGTCGGGACCAAGGTCCGGGGCGGCGGTCGGGACCAAGGTCCGGGGCGGCGGTCGGGACCAAGGTCCGGGGCGGCGGTCGGGACCAAGGTCCGGGGCGGCGGTCGGGACCAAGGTCCGGGGCGGCGGTCGGG
Organism: Mustelus asterias; assembly: GCF_964213995.1. Lineage (NCBI taxonomy): Eukaryota > Metazoa > Chordata > Chondrichthyes > Carcharhiniformes > Triakidae > Mustelus > Mustelus asterias. Next base: position 43,105 of record NW_027592659.1, on the reverse strand, counting down.
ACCAAGGTCCGGGGCGGCGGTCGGGACCAAGGTCCGGGGCGGCGGTCGGGACCAAGGTCCGGGGCGGCGGTCGGGACCAAGGTCCGGGGCGGCGGTCGGGACCAAGGTCCGGGGCGGCGGTCGGGACCAAGGTCCGGGGCGGCGGTCGGGACCAAGGTCCGGGGCGGCGGTCGGGACCAAGGTCCGGGCGGCGGTCGGGACCAAGGTCCGGGGCGGCGGTCGGGACCAAGGTCCGGGGCGGCGGTCGGGACCAAGGTCCGGGGCGGCGGTCGGGACCAAGGTCCGGGGCGGCGGTCGGGACCAAGGTCCGGGGCGGCGGTCGGGACCAAGGTCCGGGGCGGCGGTCGGGACCAAGGTCCGGGGCGGCGGTCGGGACCAAGGTCCGGGGCGGCGGTCGGGACCAAGGTCCGGGGCGGCGGTCGGGACCAAGGTCCGGGGCGGCGGTCGGGACCAAGGTCCGGGGCGGCGGTCGGGACCAAGGTCCGGGGCGGCGGTCGGGACCAAGGTCCGGGGCGCGGTCGGGACCAAGGTCCGGGGCGGCGGTCGGGACCAAGGTCCGGGGCGGCGGTCGGGACCAAGGTCCGGGGCGGCGGTCGGGACCAAGGTCCGGGCGGCGGTCGGGACCAAGGTCCGGGGCGGCGGTCGGGACCAAGGTCCGGGGCGGCGGTCGGGACCAAGGTCCGGGGCGGCGGTCGGGACCAAGGTCCGGGGCGGCGGTCGGGACCAAGGTCCGGGGCGGCGGTCGGGACCAAGGTCCGGGGCGGCGGTCGGGACCAAGGTCCGGGGCGGCGGTCGGGACCAAGGTCCGGGGCGGCGGTCGGGACCAAGGTCCGGGGCGGCGGTCGGGACCAAGGTCCGGGGCGGCGGTCGGGACCAAGGTCCGGGGCGGCGGTCGGGACCAAGGTCCGGGGCGGCGGTCGGGACCAAGGTCCGGGGCGGCGGTCGGGACCAAGGTCCGGGGCGGCGGTCGGGACCAAGGTCCGGGGCGGCGGTCGGGACCAAGGTCCGGGGCGGCGGTCGGGACCAAGGTCCGGGGCGGCGGTCGGGACCAAGGTCCGGGGCGGCGGTCGGGACCAAGGTCCGGGGCGGCGGTCGGGACCAAGGTCCGGGGCGGCGGTCGGGACCAAGGTCCGGGGCGGCGGTCGGGACCAAGGTCCGGGGCGGCGGTCGGGACCAAGGTCCGGGGCGGCGGTCGGGACCAAGGTCCGGGGCGGCGGTCGGGACCAAGGTCCGGGGCGGCGGTCGGGACCAAGGTCCGGGGCGGCGGTCGGGACCAAGGTCCGGGGCGGCGGTCGGGACCAAGGTCCGGGGCGGCGGTCGGGACCAAGGTCCGGGGCGGCGGTCGGGACCAAGGTCCGGCGTGGCGGTCGGAACCAAGATCCGGGCTGGCGGTCGGAACGAAGGTCTGGGATCGCGGTCGGAACCAATGTCAGGGGTGGCGGTCGGAACCACGGTCCGGGGTGACGGTCAGAACCCAAGGTCCGGGGTGGCGGTCGGAACCAAGGTCCGGGGTGGCGGTCGGAACCAAGGTCCGGGTGGCGGTCGCAACCAAGGTCCGGGGTGGCAGTCGCATCCAAGGTCCGGGGTGGCGTTCGGAACGATGGTCTGGTGTTGCGGTCGGAACCAAGGTCCGGGGTGGCGGTCAGAACCAATGTCCTAGTAGGTGGTCGGAACCAAAGTCCGAGGTGGTGGTCGGAACCAAGGTCCGGGGTGGCGGTCGGAACCGAGGTCCGGGGTGGCAGTCAGAACCAAGGTCCCGTGTGGCGGACGGAACCAAGGTCCCGGGTGGCGGTCGGAACCAAGGTCCGGGGTAGCGTCGGAACCAAAGTCCGTGGGGGCAGTTGGAACCAAGGTCCGGGTTGGCGTTCGGAACCGAGCTCCTGGGTGGTGGTCGGAACCAAGGTCCGGGGCGCCGGTCGGAACCAAGGTCCGGGGTGCCGGTCGGAACCAAGGTCCCGGGTGGCATTCGGAACCAAGGTCCGGGGTGGCGGTCGGAACCAAGGTCCGGGGTGGCGGTCGGAACCAAGGTCCGGGTGGCGGTCGGAACCAAGGTCCGGGGTGGCGGTCGGGACCAAGGTCCGTGGTGGCGGTCGGAACCATGGTCCGAAGTGGTGGTCGGAACCAAGGTCCGGGGTGGCGGTCGGAACCAAGGTCCGGGGTGGCGGTCGGAAACAATGACCGAGGTGGCAGTCGGAACCAACGTCCCAGGGTGGCGGTCCAAACCAAGGTCCGAGCTGGCGGTCGAACCAAGGTCTGGGCTGGCGGTCGGAACCAAGGTCCGGGGTGGCGGTCGGAACCAACGTCCCAGGGTGGCGGTCCAAACCAAGGTCCGAGCTGGCGGTCGAACCAAGGTCTGGGCTGGCGGTCGGAACCAAGGTCCGGGGTGGCGGTCGGAACCAAGGTCCGGGGTGGCGGTTGGAACCAAGGTCCGGGGTACCGTTCTGAGCCAAGGTCCGAGGTGGTGGACGGAACCAAGATCCGGGGTGCCGTCGGAACCAAGGTCCGGGGTGGCGGTCGGAACCAAGGTCCTGGGTGGCGGTCGGAACCAAGGTCCGGGGTGGCGGTCGGAACAAAGGTGGAGGTGGCGGTCAGAACCAAGGTCCGAGGTGGTGGTCAGAACGAAGGTCCGGGTGGCAGTCGGTACCAAAATCCGGGGGGGCAGTCGATACCACGGTCCGGCGTGGCGATCGGAACCAAGGTCCGGGGTGGCGGTCGGAACCAAGTATCGGGGTGGCGGTCCGATCCAAGGATCGGGCTGGCGGTCGGAACCAAGATCCGGGGTGGCGGGCGGAACCAAAGTCCGGGTTCGCGTTCGGAGCAAAGGTCCGACGTGGCGGTCGGAACCAAGGTCCAGGGTGGCGGTCGGAAACAAGGTCCGGGGTGGCGGTCGGAAACAAGGTCCGGGGTGGCGGTCGGAAACAAGGTCCGGGGTGGCGGTCGGAACCAACGTCCGGGGTGGCGGTCGGAACCAACGTCCGGGGTGGCGGTCGGAACCAACCTCCGGGGTGGCGCTCGGAACCAACGTCCGGGGTGGCGCTCGGAACCAACGTCCGGTGTGGCGGTCGGAACCAAGGTCCGGGCTGGCGGTCGGAACCAAGGTCCGGGCTGGCGGTCGGAACCGAGGTCCGGGGTGGCGGTCGGAACCGAGGTCCGGGGTGGCGCTCGGAATCAAGGTATGGGGTAGCGTTCTGAGCCAAGGTCCGAGGTGCTGAACGGAACCAAGGTCCGGGGTGCCGGTCGGAACCAAGATCCGGGGTGGCGGTCGGAACCAAGGTCCTGGGTGGCGGTCGGAACCAAGGTCCTGGGTGGCGATCGGAACCAAGGTCCTGGGTGGCGGTCGGAACAAAGGTGGAGGTGGCGGTCAGAACCAAGGTCCGGGGTGGCGGTCGGTACCAAGGTCCGGGCTGGCATTCGGGACCAAGGTCCGGGCTGGCGGTCGGAACGAAGGTCTGGGATCGCGGTCGGAACCAATGTCAGGGGTGGCGGTCGGAACCACGGTCCGGGGTGACGGTCAGAACCCAAGGTCCGGGGTGGCGGTCGGAACCAAGGTCCGGGGTGGCGGTCGGAACCAAGGTCCGGGTGGCGGTCGCAACCAAGGTCCGGGGTGGCAGTCGCATCCAAGGTCCGGGGTGGCGTTCGGAACGATGGTCTGGTGTTGCGGTCGGAACCAAGGTCCGGGGTGGCGGTCAGAACCAATGTCCTAGTAGGTGGTCGGAACCAAAGTCCGAGGTGGTGGTCGGAACCAAGGTCCGGGGTGGCGGTCGGAACCGAGGTCCGGGGTGGCAGTCAGAACCAAGGTCCCGTGTGGCGGACGGAACCAAGGTCCCGGGTGGCGGTCGGAACCAAGGTCCGGGGTAGCGTCGGAACCAAAGTCCGTGGGGGCAGTTGGAACCAAGGTCCGGGTTGGCGTTCGGAACCGAGCTCCTGGGTGGTGGTCGGAACCAAGGTCCGGGGCGCCGGTCGGAACCAAGGTCCGGGGTGCCGGTCGGAACCAAGGTCCCGGGTGGCATTCGGAACCAAGGTCCGGGGTGGCGGTCGGAACCAAGGTCCGGGGTGGCGGTCGGAACCAAGGTCCGGGGTGGCGGTCGGAACCAAGGTCCGGGGTGGCGGTCGGGACCAAGGTCCGTGGTGGCGGTCGGAACCATGGTCCGAAGTGGTGGTCGGAACCAAGGTCCGGGGTGGCGGTCGGAACCAAGGTCCGGGGTGGCGGTCGGAAACAATGACCGAGGTGGCAGTCGGAACCAACGTCCCAGGGTGGCGGTCCAAACCAAGGTCCGAGCTGGCGGTCGAACCAAGGTCTGGGCTGGCGGTCGGAACCAAGGTCCGGGGTGGCGGTCGGAACCAACGTCCCAGGGTGGCGGTCCAAACCAAGGTCCGAGCTGGCGGTCGAACCAAGGTCTGGGCTGGCGGTCGGAACCAAGGTCCGGGGTGGCGGTCGGAACCAAGGTCCGGGGTGGCGGTTGGAACCAAGGTCCGGGGTACCGTTCTGAGCCAAGGTCCGAGGTGGTGGACGGAACCAAGATCCGGGGTGCCGTCGGAACCAAGGTCCGGGGTGGCGGTCGGAACCAAGGTCCTGGGTGGCGGTCGGAACCAAGGTCCGGGGTGGCGGTCGGAACAAAGGTGGAGGTGGCGGTCAGAACCAAGGTCCGAGGTGGTGGTCAGAACGAAGGTCCGGGGTGGCAGTCGGTACCAAAATCCGGGGGGGCAGTCGATACCACGGTCCGGCGTGGCGATCGGAACCAAGGTCCGGGGTGGCGGTCGGAACCAAGTATCGGGGTGGCGGTCCGATCCAAGGATCGGGCTGGCGGTCGGAACCAAGATCCGGGGTGGCGGGCGGAACCAAAGTCCGGGTTCGCGTTCGGAACAAAGGTCCGACGTGGCGGTCGGAACCAAGGTCCGGGGTGGCGGTCGGAAACAAGGTCCGGGGTGGCGGTCGGAAACAAGGTCCGGGGTGGCGGTCGGAAACAAGGTCCGGGGTGGCGGTCGGAACCAACGTCCGGGGTGGCGGTCGGAACCAACGTCCGGGGTGGCGGTCGGAACCAACGTCCGGGGTGGCGCTCGGAACCAACGTCCGGGGTGGCGCTCGGAACCAACGTCCGGTGTGGCGGTCGGAACCAAGGTCCGGGCTGGCGGTCGGAACCAAGGTCCGGGCTGGCGGTCGGAACCGAGGTCCGGGGTGGCGGTCGGAACCGAGGTCCGGGGTGGCGCTCGGAATCAAGGTATGGGGTAGCGTTCTGAGCCAAGGTCCGAGGTGCTGGACGGAACCAAGGTCCGGGGTGCCGGTCGGAACCAAGATCCGGGGTGGCGGTCGGAACCAAGGTCCTGGGTGGCGGTCGGAACCAAGGTCCTGGGTGGCGATCGGAACCAAGGTCCTGGGTGGCGGTCGGAACAAAGGTGGAGGTGGCGGTCAGAACCAAGGTCCGGGGTGGCGGTCGGTACCAAGGTCTGGGCTGGCATTCGGGACCAAGGTCCGGGCTGGCGGTCGGGACCAAGGTCCGGGGTGGCGGTCGGGACCAAGGTCCGGGGCGGCGGTCGGGACCAAGGTCCGGGGCGGCGGTCGGGACCAAGGTCCGGGGCGGCGGTCGGGACCAAGGTCCGGGGCGGCGGTCGGGACCAAGGTCCGGGGCGGCGGTCGGGACCAAGGTCCGGGGCGGCGGTCGGGACCAAGGTCCGGGGCGGCGGTCGGGACCAAGGTCCTGGGTGGCGGTCGGAACCAAGGTCCTGGGTGGCGATCGGAACCAAGGTCCTGGGCGGCGGTCGGAACAAAGGTCCGGGGCGGCGGTCGGGACCAAGGTCCGGGGCGGCGGTCGGGACCAAGGTCCGGGGCGGCGGTCGGGACCAAGGTCCGGGGCGGCGGTCGGGACCAAGGTCCGGGGCGGCGGTCGGGACCAAGGTCCGGGGCGGCGGTCGGGACCAAGGTCCGGGGCGGCGGTCGGGACCAAGGTCCGGGGCGGCGGTCGGGACCAAGGTCCGGGGCGGCGGTCGGGACCAAGGTCCGGGGCGGCGGTCGGGACCAAGGTCCGGGGCGGCGGTCGGGACCAAGGTCCGGGGCGGCGGTCGGGACCAAGGTCCGGGGCGGCGGTCGGGACCAAGGTCCGGGGCGGCGGTCGGGACCAAGGTCCGGGGCGGCGGTCGGGACCAAGGTCCGGGGCGGCGGTCGGGACCAAGGTCCGGGGCGGCGGTCGGGACCAAGGTCCGGGGCGGCGGTCGGGACCAAGGTCCGGGGCGGCGGTCGGGACCAAGGTCCGGGGCGGCGGTCGGGACCAAGGTCCGGGGCGGCGGTCGGGACCAAGGTCCGGGGCGGCGGTCGGGACCAAGGTCCGGGGCGGCGGTCGGGACCAAGGTCCGGGGCGGCGGTCGGGACCAAGGTCCGGGGCGGCGGTCGGGACCAAGGTCCGGGGCGGCGGTCGGGACCAAGGTCCGGGGCGGCGGTCGGGACCAAGGTCCGGGGCGGCGGTCGGGACCAAGGTCCGGGGCGGCGGTCGGGACCAAGGTCCGGGGCGGCGGTCGGGACCAAGGTCCGGGGCGGCGGTCGGGACCAAGGTCCGGGGCGGCGGTCGGGACCAAGGTCCGGCGTGGCGGTCGGAACCAAGATCCGGGCTGGCGGTCGGAACGAAGGTCTGGGATCGCGGTCGGAACCAATGTCAGGGGTGGCGGTCGGAACCACGTTCCGTGGTGGCGGTCGGAACCAAGGTCCGGGGTGACGGTCAGAACCTAAGGTCCGGGGTGGCGGTCGGAACCAAGGTCCGGGGTGGCGGTCGGAACCAAGGTCCGGGTGGCGGTCGCAACCAAGGTCCGGGGTGGCAGTCGCATCCAAGGTCCGGGGTGGCGTTCGGAACGATGGTCTGGTGTTGCGGTCGGAAACAAGGTCCGGGGTGGCGGTCAGAACCAATGTCCTAGTAGGTGGTCGGAACCAAAGTCCGAGGTGGTGGTCGGAACCAAGGTCCGGGGTGGCGGTCGGAACCGAGGTCCGGGGTGGCAGTCAGAACCAAGGTCCCGTGTGGCGGACGGAACCAAGGTCCCGGGTGGCGGTCGGAACCAAGGTCCGGGGTAGCGTCGGAACCAAAGTCCGTGGGGGCAGTTGGAACCAAGGTCCGGGTTGGCGTTCGGAACCGAGCTCCTGGGTGGTGGTCGGAACCAAGGTCCGGGGCGCCGGTCGGAACCAAGGTCCGGGTTGCCGGTCGGAACCAAGGTCCCGGGTGGCATTCGGAACCAAGGTCCGGGGTGGCGGTCGGAACCAAGGTCCGGGGTGGCGGTCGGAACCAAGGTCCGGGGTGGCGGTCGGGACCAAGGTCCGTGGTGGCGGTCGGAACCATGGTCCGAAGTGGTGGTCGGAACCAAGGTCCGGGGTGGCGGTCGGAACCAAGGTCCGGGGTGGCGGTCGGAAACAATGACCGAGGTGGCAGTCGGAACCAACGTCCCAGGGTGGCGGTCCAAACCAAGGTCCGAGCTGGCGGTCGAACCAAGGTCTGGGCTGGCGGTCGGAACCAAGGTCCGGGGTGGCGGTCGGAACCAACGTCCCAGGGTGGCGGTCCAAACCAAGGTCCGAGCTGGCGGTCGAACCAAGGTCTGGGCTGGCGGTCGGAACCAAGGTCCGGGGTGGCGGTCGGAACCAAGGTCCGGGGTGGCGGTTGGAACCAAGGTCCGGGGTACCGTTCTGAGCCAAGGTCCGAGGTGGTGGACGGAACCAAGATCCGGGGTGCCGTCGGAACCAAGGTCCGGGGTGGCGGTCGGAACCAAGGTCCTGGGTGGCGGTCGGAACCAAGGTCCGGGGTGGCGGTCGGAACAAAGGTGGAGGTGGCGGTCAGAACCAAGGTCCGAGGTGGTGGTCAGAACGAAGGTCCGGGGTGGCAGTCGGTACCAAAATCCGGGGGGGCAGTCGATACCACGGTCCGGCGTGGCGATCGGAACCAAGGTCCGGGGTGGCGGTCGGAACCAAGTATCGGGGTGGCGGTCCGATCCAAGGATCGGGCTGGCGGTCGGAACCAAGATCCGGGGTGGCGGGCGGAACCAAAGTCCGGGTTCGCGTTCGGAACAAAGGTCCGACGTGGCGGTCGGAACCAAGGTCCGGGGTGGCGGTCGGAAACAAGGTCCGGGGTGGCGGTCGGAAACAAGGTCCGGGGTGGCGGTCGGAAACAAGGTCCGGGGTGGCGGTCGGAACCAACGTCCGGGGTGGCGGTCGGAACCAACGTCCGGGGTGGCGGTCGGAACCAACGTCCGGGGTGGCGCTCAGAACCAACGTCCGGGGTGGCGCTCGGAACCAACGTCCGGTGTGGCGGTCGGAACCAAGGTCCGGGCTGGCGGTCGGAACCAAGGTCCGGGCTGGCGGTCGGAACCGAGGTCCGGGGTGGCGGTCGGAACCGAGGTCCGGGGTGGCGCTCGGAATCAAGGTATGGGGTAGCGTTCTGAGCCAAGGTCCGAGGTGCTGGACGGAACCAAGGTCCGGGGTGCCGGTCGGAACCAAGATCCGGGGTGGCGGTCGGAACCAAGGTCCTGGGTGGCGGTCGGAACCAAGGTCCTGGGTGGCGATCGGAACCAAGGTCCTGGGTGGCGGTCGGAACAAAGGTGGAGGTGGCGGTCAGAACCAAGGTCCGGGGTGGCGGTCGGTACCAAGGTCCGGGCTGGCATTCGGGACCAAGGTCCGGGCTGGCGGTCGGGACCAAGGTCCGGGGTGGCGGTCGGGACCAAGGTCCGGGTGGCGGTCGGGACCAAGGTCCGGGGTGGCGGTCGGGACCAAGGTCCGGGGTGGCGGTCGGGACCAAGGTCCGGGGTGGCGGTCGGGACCAAGGTCCGGGGTGGCGGTCGGGACCAAGGTCCGGGGCGGCGGTCGGGACCAAGGTCCGGGGCGGCGGTCGGGACCAAGGTCCGGGGCGGCGGTCGGGACCAAGGTCCGGGGCGGCGGTCGGGACCAAGGTCCGGGGCGGCGGTCGGGACCAAGGTCCGGGGCGGCGGTCGGGACCAAGGTCCGGGGCGGCGGTCGGGACCAAGGTCCGGCGTGGCGGTCGGAACCAAGATCCGGGCTGGCGGTCGGAACGAAGGTCTGGGATCGCGGTCGGAACCAATGTCAGGGGTGGCGGTCGGAACCACGTTCCGTGGTGGCGGTCGGAACCAAGGTCCGGGGTGACGGTCAGAACCTAAGGTCCGGGGTGGCGGTCGGAACCAAGGTCCGGGGTGGCGGTCGGAACCAAGGTCCGGGTGGCGGTCGCAACCAAGGTCCGGGGTGGCAGTCGCATCCAAGGTCCGGGGTGGCGTTCGGAACGATGGTCTGGTGTTGCGGTCGGAAACAAGGTCCGGGGTGGCGGTCAGAACCAATGTCCTAGTAGGTGGTCGGAACCAAAGTCCGAGGTGGTGGTCGGAACCAAGGTCCGGGGTGGCGGTCGGAACCGAGGTCCGGGGTGGCAGTCAGAACCAAGGTCCCGTGTGGCGGACGGAACCAAGGTCCCGGGTGGCGGTCGGAACCAAGGTCCGGGGTAGCGTCGGAACCAAAGTCCGTGGGGGCAGTTGGAACCAAGGTCCGGGTTGGCGTTCGGAACCGAGCTCCTGGGTGGTGGTCGGAACCAAGGTCCGGGGCGCCGGTCGGAACCAAGGTCCGGGGTGCCGGTCGGAACCAAGGTCCCGGGTGGCATTCGGAACCAAGGTCCGGGGTGGCGGTCGGAACCAAGGTCCGGGGTGGCGGTCGGAACCAAGGTCCGGGGTGGCGGTCGGAACCAAGGTCCGGGGTGGCGGTCGGGACCAAGGTCCGTGGTGGCGGTCGGAACCATGGTCCGAAGTGGTGGTCGGAACCAAGGTCCGGGGTGGCGGTCGGAACCAAGGTCCGGGGTGGCGGTCGGAAACAATGACCGAGGTGGCAGTCGGAACCAACGTCCCAGGGTGGCGGTCCAAACCAAGGTCCGAGCTGGCGGTCGAACCAAGGTCTGGGCTGGCGGTCGGAACCAAGGTCCGGGGTGGCGGTCGGAACCAACGTCCCAGGGTGGCGGTCCAAACCAAGGTCCGAGCTGGCGGTCGAACCAAGGTCTGGGCTGGCGGTCGGAACCAAGGTCCGGGGTGGCGGTCGGAACCAAGGTCCGGGGTGGCGGTTGGAACCAAGGTCCGGGGTACCGTTCTGAGCCAAGGTCCGAGGTGGTGGACGGAACCAAGATCCGGGGTGCCGTCGGAACCAAGGTCCGGGGTGGCGGTCGGAACCAAGGTCCTGGGTGGCGGTCGGAACCAAGGTCCGGGGTGGCGGTCGGAACAAAGGTGGAGGTGGCGGTCAGAACCAAGGTCCGAGGTGGTGGTCAGAACGAAGGTCCGGGGTGGCAGTCGGTACCAAAATCCGGGGGGGCAGTCGATACCACGGTCCGGCGTGGCGATCGGAACCAAGGTCCGGGGTGGCGGTCGGAACCAAGTATCGGGGTGGCGGTCCGATCCAAGGATCGGGCTGGCGGTCGGAACCAAGATCCGGGGTGGCGGGCGGAACCAAAGTCCGGGTTCGCGTTCGGAACAAAGGTCCGACGTGGCGGTCGGAACCAAGGTCCGGGGTGGCGGTCGGAAACAAGGTCCGGGGTGGCGGTCGGAAACAAGGTCCGGGGTGGCGGTCGGAAACAAGGTCCGGGGTGGCGGTCGGAACCAACGTCCGGGGTGGCGGTCGGAACCAACGTCCGGGGTGGCGGTCGGAACCAACGTCCGGGGTGGCGCTCGGAACCAACGTCCGGGGTGGCGCTCGGAACCAACGTCCGGTGTGGCGGTCGGAACCAAGGTCCGGGCTGGCGGTCGGAACCAAGGTCCGGGCTGGCGGTCGGAACCGAGGTCCGGGGTGGCGGTCGGAACCGAGGTCCGGGGTGGCGCTCGGAATCAAGGTATGGGGTAGCGTTCTGAGCCAAGGTCCGAGGTGCTGGACGGAACCAAGGTCCGGGGTGCCGGTCGGAACCAAGATCCGGGGTGGCGGTCGGAACCAAGGTCCTGGGTGGCGGTCGGAACCAAGGTCCTGGGTGGCGATCGGAACCAAGGTCCTGGGTGGCGGTCGGAACAAAGGTGGAGGTGGCGGTCAGAACCAAGGTCCGGGGTGGCGGTCGGTACCAAGGTCTGGGCTGGCATTCGGGACCAAGGTCCGGGCTGGCGGTCGGGACCAAGGTCCGGGGTGGCGGTCGGGACCAAGGTCCGGGGTGGCGGTCGGGACCAAGGTCCGGGGCGGCGGTCGGGACCAAGGTCCGGGGCGGCGGTCGGGACCAAGGTCCGGGGCGGCGGTCGGGACCAAGGTCCGGGGCGGCGGTCGGGACCAAGGTCCGGGGCGGCGGTCGGGACCAAGGTCCGGGGCGGCGGTCGGGACCAAGGTCCTGGGTGGCGGTCGGAACCAAGGTCCTGGGTGGCGATCGGAACCAAGGTCCTGGGCGGCGGTCGGAACAAAGGTCCGGGGCGGCGGTCGGGACCAAGGTCCGGGGCGGCGGTCGGGACCAAGGTCCGGGGCGGCGGTCGGGACCAAGGTCCGGGGCGGCGGTCGGGACCAAGGTCCGGGGCGGCGGTCGGGACCAAGGTCCGGGGCGGCGGTCGGGACCAAGGTCCGGGGCGGCGGTCGGGACCAAGGTCCGGGGCGGCGGTCGGGACCAAGGTCCGGGGCGGCGGTCGGGACCAAGGTCCGGGGCGGCGGTCGGGACCAAGGTCCGGGGCGGCGGTCGGGACCAAGGTCCGGGGCGGCGGTCGGGACCAAGGTCCGGGGCGGCGGTCGGGACCAAGGTCCGGGGCGGCGGTCGGGACCAAGGTCCGGGGCGGCGGTCGGGACCAAGGTCCGGGGCGGCGGTCGGGACCAAGGTCCGGGGCGGCGGTCGGGACCAAGGTCCGGGGCGGCGGTCGGGACCAAGGTCCGGGGCGGCGGTCGGGACCAAGGTCCGGGGCGGCGGTCGGGACCAAGGTCCGGGGCGGCGGTCGGGACCAAGGTCCGGGGCGGCGGTCGGGACCAAGGTCCGGGGCGGCGGTCGGGACCAAGGTCCGGGGCGGCGGTCGGGACCAAGGTCCGGGGCGGCGGTCGGGACCAAGGTCCGGGGCGGCGGTCGGGACCAAGGTCCGGGGCGGCGGTCGGGACCAAGGTCCGGGGCGGCGGTCGGGACCAAGGTCCGGGGCGGCGGTCGGGACCAAGGTCCGGGGCGGCGGTCGGGACCAAGGTCCGGGGCGGCGGTCGGGACCAAGGTCCGGGGCGGCGGTCGGGACCAAGGTCCGGGGCGGCGGTCGGGACCAAGGTCCGGGGCGGCGGTCGGGACCAAGGTCCGGGGCGGCGGTCGGGACCAAGGTCCGGGGCGGCGGTCGGGACCAAGGTCCGGGGCGGCGGTCGGGACCAAGGTCCGGGGCGGCGGTCGGGACCAAGGTCCGGGGCGGCGGTCGGGACCAAGGTCCGGGGCGGCGGTCGGGACCAAGGTCCGGGGCGGCGGTCGGGACCAAGGTCCGGGGCGGCGGTCGGGACCAAGGTCCGGGGCGGCGGTCGGGACCAAGGTCCGGGGCGGCGGTCGGGACCAAGGTCCGGGGCGGCGGTCGGGACCAAGGTCCGGGGCGGCGGTCGGGACCAAGGTCCGGGGCGGCGGTCGGGACCAAGGTCCGGGGCGGCGGTCGGGACCAAGGTCCGGGGCGGCGGTCGGGACCAAGGTCCGGGGCGGCGGTCGGGACCAAGGTCCGGGGCGGCGGTCGGGACCAAGGTCCGGGGCGGCGGTCGGGACCAAGGTCCGGGGCGGCGGTCGGGACCAAGGTCCGGGGCGGCGGTCGGGACCAAGGTCCGGGGCGGCGGTCGGGACCAAGGTCCGGGGCGGCGGTCGGGACCAAGGTCCGGGGCGGCGGTCGGGACCAAGGTCCGGGGCGGCGGTCGGGACCAAGGTCCGGTGCGGCGGTCGGGACCAAGGTCCGGGGCGGCGGTCGGGACCAAGGTCCGGGGCGGCGGTCGGGACCAAGGTCCGGGGCGGCGGTCGGGACCAAGGTCCGGGGCGGCGGTCGGGACCAAGGTCCGGGGCGGCGGTCGGGACCAAGGTCCGGGGCGGCGGTCGGGACCAAGGTCCGGGGCGGCGGTCGGGACCAAGGTCCGGGGCGGCGGTCGGGACCAAGGTCCGGGGCGGCGGTCGGGACCAAGGTCCGGGGCGGCGGTCGGGACCAAGGTCCGGGGCGGCGGTCGGGACCAAGGTCCGGGGCGGCGGTCGGGACCAAGGTCCGGGGCGGCGGTCGGGACCAAGGTCCGGGGCGGCGGTCGGGACCAAGGTCCGGGGCGGCGGTCGGGACCAAGGTCCGGCGTGGCGGTCGGAACCAAGATCCGGGCTGGCGGTCGGAACGAAGGTCTGGGATCGCGGTCGGAACCAATGTCAGGGGTGGCGGTCGGAACCACGTTCCGTGGTGGCGGTCGGAACCAAGGTCCGGGGTGACGGTCAGAACCTAAGGTCCGGGGTGGCGGTCGGAACCAAGGTCCGGGGTGGCGGTCGGAACCAAGGTCCGGGTGGCGGTCGCAACCAAGGTCCGGGGTGGCAGTCGCATCCAAGGTCCGGGGTGGCGTTCGGAACGATGGTCTGGTGTTGCGGTCGGAAACAAGGTCCGGGGTGGCGGTCAGAACCAATGTCCTAGTAGGTGGTCGGAACCAAAGTCCGAGGTGGTGGTCGGAACCAAGGTCCGGGGTGGCGGTCGGAACCGAGGTCCGGGGTGGCAGTCAGAACCAAGGTCCCGTGTGGCGGACGGAACCAAGGTCCCGGGTGGCGGTCGGAACCAAGGTCCGGGGTAGCGTCGGAACCAAAGTCCGTGGGGGCAGTTGGAACCAAGGTCCGGGTTGGCGTTCGGAACCGAGCTCCTGGGTGGTGGTCGGAACCAAGGTCCGGGGCGCCGGTCGGAACCAAGGTCCGGGGTGCCGGTCGGAACCAAGGTCCCGGGTGGCATTCGGAACCAAGGTCCGGGGTGGCGGTCGGAACCAAGGTCCGGGGTGGCGGTCGGAACCAAGGTCCGGGGTGGCGGTCGGAACCAAGGTCCGGGGTGGCGGTCGGGACCAAGGTCCGTGGTGGCGGTCGGAACCATGGTCCGAAGTGGTGGTCGGAACCAAGGTCCGGGGTGGCGGTCGGAACCAAGGTCCGGGGTGGCGGTCGGAAACAATGACCGAGGTGGCAGTCGGAACCAACGTCCCAGGGTGGCGGTCCAAACCAAGGTCCGAGCTGGCGGTCGAACCAAGGTCTGGGCTGGCGGTCGGAACCAAGGTCCGGGGTGGCGGTCGGAACCAACGTCCCAGGGTGGCGGTCCAAACCAAGGTCCGAGCTGGCGGTCGAACCAAGGTCTGGGCTGGCGGTCGGAACCAAGGTCCGGGGTGGCGGTCGGAACCAAGGTCCGGGGTGGCGGTTGGAACCAAGGTCCGGGGTACCGTTCTGAGCCAAGGTCCGAGGTGGTGGACGGAACCAAGATCCGGGGTGCCGTCGGAACCAAGGTCCGGGGTGGCGGTCGGAACCAAGGTCCTGGGTGGCGGTCGGAACCAAGGTCCGGGGTGGCGGTCGGAACAAAGGTGGAGGTGGCGGTCAGAACCAAGGTCCGAGGTGGTGGTCAGAACGAAGGTCCGGGGTGGCAGTCGGTACCAAAATCCGGGGGGGCAGTCGATACCACGGTCCGGCGTGGCGATCGGAACCAAGGTCCGGGGTGGCGGTCGGAACCAAGTATCGGGGTGGCGGTCCGATCCAAGGATCGGGCTGGCGGTCGGAACCAAGATCCGGGGTGGCGGGCGGAACCAAAGTCCGGGTTCGCGTTCGGAACAAAGGTCCGACGTGGCGGTCGGAACCAAGGTCCGGGGTGGCGGTCGGAAACAAGGTCCGGGGTGGCGGTCGGAAACAAGGTCCGGGGTGGCGGTCGGAAACAAGGTCCGGGGTGGCGGTCGGAACCAACGTCCGGGGTGGCGGTCGGAACCAACGTCCGGGGTGGCGGTCGGAACCAACGTCCGGGGTGGCGCTCAGAACCAACGTCCGGGGTGGCGCTCGGAACCAACGTCCGGTGTGGCGGTCGGAACCAAGGTCCGGGCTGGCGGTCGGAACCAAGGTCCGGGCTGGCGGTCGGAACCGAGGTCCGGGGTGGCGGTCGGAACCGAGGTCCGGGGTGGCGCTCGGAATCAAGGTATGGGGTAGCGTTCTGAGCCAAGGTCCGAGGTGCTGGACGGAACCAAGGTCCGGGGTGCCGGTCGGAACCAAGATCCGGGGTGGCGGTCGGAACCAAGGTCCTGGGTGGCGGTCGGAACCAAGGTCCTGGGTGGCGATCGGAACCAAGGTCCTGGGTGGCGGTCGGAACAAAGGTGGAGGTGGCGGTCAGAACCAAGGTCCGGGGTGGCGGTCGGTACCAAGGTCCGGGCTGGCATTCGGGACCAAGGTCCGGGCTGGCGGTCGGGACCAAGGTCCGGGGTGGCGGTCGGGACCAAGGTCCGGGGTGGCGGTCGGGACCAAGGTCCGGGGTGGCGGTCGGGACCAAGGTCCGGGGTGGCGGTCGGGACCAAGGTCCGGGGTGGCGGTCGGGACCAAGGTCCGGGGTGGCGGTCGGGACCAAGGTCCGGGGTGGCGGTCGGGACCAAGGTCCGGGGCGGCGGTCGGGACCAAGGTCCGGGGCGGCGGTCGGGACCAAGGTCCGGGGCGGCGGTCGGGACCAAGGTCCGGGGCGGCGGTCGGGACCAAGGTCCGGGGCGGCGGTCGGGACCAAGGTCCGGGGCGGCGGTCGGGACCAAGGTCCGGGGCGGCGGTCGGGACCAAGGTCCGGCGTGGCGGTCGGAACCAAGATCCGGGCTGGCGGTCGGAACGAAGGTCTGGGATCGCGGTCGGAACCAATGTCAGGGGTGGCGGTCGGAACCACGTTCCGTGGTGGCGGTCGGAACCAAGGTCCGGGGTGACGGTCAGAACCTAAGGTCCGGGGTGGCGGTCGGAACCAAGGTCCGGGGTGGCGGTCGGAACCAAGGTCCGGGTGGCGGTCGCAACCAAGGTCCGGGGTGGCAGTCGCATCCAAGGTCCGGGGTGGCGTTCGGAACGATGGTCTGGTGTTGCGGTCGGAAACAAGGTCCGGGGTGGCGGTCAGAACCAATGTCCTAGTAGGTGGTCGGAACCAAAGTCCGAGGTGGTGGTCGGAACCAAGGTCCGGGGTGGCGGTCGGAACCGAGGTCCGGGGTGGCAGTCAGAACCAAGGTCCCGTGTGGCGGACGGAACCAAGGTCCCGGGTGGCGGTCGGAACCAAGGTCCGGGGTAGCGTCGGAACCAAAGTCCGTGGGGGCAGTTGGAACCAAGGTCCGGGTTGGCGTTCGGAACCGAGCTCCTGGGTGGTGGTCGGAACCAAGGTCCGGGGCGCCGGTCGGAACCAAGGTCCGGGGTGCCGGTCGGAACCAAGGTCCCGGGTGGCATTCGGAACCAAGGTCCGGGGTGGCGGTCGGAACCAAGGTCCGGGGTGGCGGTCGGAACCAAGGTCCGGGGTGGCGGTCGGAACCAAGGTCCGGGGTGGCGGTCGGGACCAAGGTCCGTGGTGGCGGTCGGAACCATGGTCCGAAGTGGTGGTCGGAACCAAGGTCCGGGGTGGCGGTCGGAACCAAGGTCCGGGGTGGCGGTCGGAAACAATGACCGAGGTGGCAGTCGGAACCAACGTCCCAGGGTGGCGGTCCAAACCAAGGTCCGAGCTGGCGGTCGAACCAAGGTCTGGGCTGGCGGTCGGAACCAAGGTCCGGGGTGGCGGTCGGAACCAACGTCCCAGGGTGGCGGTCCAAACCAAGGTCCGAGCTGGCGGTCGAACCAAGGTCTGGGCTGGCGGTCGGAACCAAGGTCCGGGGTGGCGGTCGGAACCAAGGTCCGGGGTGGCGGTTGGAACCAAGGTCCGGGGTACCGTTCTGAGCCAAGGTCCGAGGTGGTGGACGGAACCAAGATCCGGGGTGCCGTCGGAACCAAGGTCCGGGGTGGCGGTCGGAACCAAGGTCCTGGGTGGCGGTCGGAACCAAGGTCCGGGGTGGCGGTCGGAACAAAGGTGGAGGTGGCGGTCAGAACCAAGGTCCGAGGTGGTGGTCAGAACGAAGGTCCGGGGTGGCAGTCGGTACCAAAATCCGGGGGGGCAGTCGATACCACGGTCCGGCGTGGCGATCGGAACCAAGGTCCGGGGTGGCGGTCGGAACCAAGTATCGGGGTGGCGGTCCGATCCAAGGATCGGGCTGGCGGTCGGAACCAAGATCCGGGGTGGCGGGCGGAACCAAAGTCCGGGTTCGCGTTCAGAACAAAGGTCCAACGTGGCGGTCGGAACCAAGGTCCGGGGTGGCGGTCGGAAACAAGGTCCGGGGTGGCGGTCGGAAACAAGGTCCGGGGTGGCGGTCGGAAACAAGGTCCGGGGTGGCGGTCGGAACCAACGTCCGGGGTGGCGGTCGGAACCAACGTCCGGGGTGGCGGTCGGAACCAACGTCCGGGGTGGCGCTCAGAACCAACGTCCGGGGTGGCGCTCGGAACCAACGTCCGGTGTGGCGGTCGGAACCAAGGTCCGGGCTGGCGGTCGGAACCAAGGTCCGGGCTGGCGGTCGGAACCGAGGTCCGGGGTGGCGGTCGGAACCGAGGTCCGGGGTGGCGCTCGGAATCAAGGTATGGGGTAGCGTTCTGAGCCAAGGTCCGAGGTGCTGGACGGAACCAAGGTCCGGGGTGCCGGTCGGAACCAAGATCCGGGGTGGCGGTCGGAACCAAGGTCCTGGGTGGCGGTCGGAACCAAGGTCCTGGGTGGCGATCGGAACCAAGGTCCTGGGTGGCGGTCGGAACAAAGGTGGAGGTGGCGGTCAGAACCAAGGTCCGGGGTGGCGGTCGGTACCAAGGTCCGGGCTGGCATTCGGGACCAAGGTCCGGGCTGGCGGTCGGGACCAAGGTCCGGGGTGGCGGTCGGGACCAAGGTCCGGGGTGGCGGTCGGGACCAAGGTCCGGGGTGGCGGTCGGGACCAAGGTCCGGGGTGGCGGTCGGGACCAAGGTCCGGGGTGGCGGTCGGGACCAAGGTCCGGGGTGGCGGTCGGGACCAAGGTCCGGGGTGGCGGTCGGGACCAAGGTCCGGGGTGGCGGTCGGGACCAAGGTCCGGGGCGGCGGTCGGGACCAAGGTCCGGGGCGGCGGTCGGGACCAAGGTCCGGGGCGGCGGTCGGGACCAAGGTCCGGGGCGGCGGTCGGGACCAAGGTCCGGGGCGGCGGTCGGGACCAAGGTCCGGGGCGGCGGTCGGGACCAAGGTCCGGCGTGGCGGTCGGAACCAAGATCCGGGCTGGCGGTCGGAACGAAGGTCTGGGATCGCGGTCGGAACCAATGTCAGGGGTGGCGGTCGGAACCACGTTCCGTGGTGGCGGTCGGAACCCAAGGTCCGGGGTGGCGGTCGGAACCAAGGTCCGGGTGGCGGTCGCAACCAAGGTCCGGGGTGGCAGTCGCATCCAAGGTCCGGGGTGGCGTTCGGAACGATGGTCTGGTGTTGCGGTCGGAAACAAGGTCCGGGGTGGCGGTCAGAACCAATGTCCTAGTAGGTGGTCGGAACCAAAGTCCGAGGTGGTGGTCGGAACCAAGGTCCGGGGTGGCGGTCGGAACCGAGGTCCGGGGTGGCAGTCAGAACCAAGGTCCCGTGTGGCGGACGGAACCAAGGTCCCGGGTGGCGGTCGGAACCAAGGTCCGGGGTAGCGTCGGAACCAAAGTCCGTGGGGGCAGTTGGAACCAAGGTCCGGGTTGGCGTTCGGAACCGAGCTCCTGGGTGGTGGTCGGAACCAAGGTCCGGGGCGCCGGTCGGAACCAAGGTCCGGGGTGCCGGTCGGAACCAAGGTCCCGGGTGGCATTCGCAACCAAGGTCCGGGGTGGCGGTCGGAACCAAGGTCCGGGGTGGCGGTCGGAACCAAGGTCCGGGGTGGCGGTCGGAACCAAGGTCCGGGGTGGCGGTCGGGACCAAGGTCCGTGGTGGCGGTCGGAACCATGGTCCGAAGTGGTGGTCGGAACCAAGGTCCGGGGTGGCGGTCGGAACCAAGGTCCGGGGTGGCGGTCGGAAACAATGACCGAGGTGGCAGTCGGAACCAACGTCCCAGGGTGGCGGTCCAAACCAAGGTCCGAGCTGGCGGTCGAACCAAGGTCTGGGCTGGCGGTCGGAACCAAGGTCCGGGGTGGCGGTCGGAACCAACGTCCCAGGGTGGCGGTCCAAACCAAGGTCCGAGCTGGCGGTCGAACCAAGGTCTGGGCTGGCGGTCGGAACCAAGGTCCGGGGTGGCGGTCGGAACCAAGGTCCGGGGTGGCGGTTGGAACCAAGGTCCGGGGTACCGTTCTGAGCCAAGGTCCGAGGTGGTGGACGGAACCAAGATCCGGGGTGCCGTCGGAACCAAGGTCCGGGGTGGCGGTCGGAACCAAGGTCCTGGGTGGCGGTCGGAACCAAGGTCCGGGGTGGCGGTCGGAACAAAGGTGGAGGTGGCGGTCAGAACCAAGGTCCGAGGTGGTGGTCAGAACGAAGGTCCGGGGTGGCAGTCGGTACCAAAATCCGGGGGGGCAGTCGATACCACGGTCCGGCGTGGCGATCGGAACCAAGGTCCGGGGTGGCGGTCGGAACCAAGTATCGGGGTGGCGGTCCGATCCAAGGATCGGGCTGGCGGTCGGAACCAAGATCCGGGGTGGCGGGCGGAACCAAAGTCCGGGTTCGCGTTCGGAACAAAGGTCCGACGTGGCGGTCGGAACCAAGGTCCGGGGTGGCGGTCGGAAACAAGGTCCGGGGTGGCGGTCGGAAACAAGGTCCGGGGTGGCGGTCGGAAACAAGGTCCGGGGTGGCGGTCGGAACCAACGTCCGGGGTGGCGGTCGGAACCAACGTCCGGGGTGGCGGTCGGAACCAACGTCCGGGGTGGCGCTCAGAACCAACATCCGGGGTGGCGCTCGGAACCAACGTCCGGTGTGGCGGTCGGAACCAAGGTCCGGGCTGGCGGTCGGAACCAAGGTCCGGGCTGCCGGTCGGAACCGAGGTCCGGGGTGGCGGTCGGAACCGAGGTCCGGGGTGGCGCTCGGAATCAAGGTATGGGGTAGCGTTCTGAGCCAAGGTCCGAGGTGCTGGACGGAACCAAGGTCCGGGGTGCCGGTCGGAACCAAGATCCGGGGTGGCGGTCGGAACCAAGGTCCTGGGTGGCGGTCGGAACCAAGGTCCTGGGTGGCGATCGGAACCAAGGTCCTGGGTGGCGGTCGGAACAAAGGTGGAGGTGGCGGTCAGAACCAAGGTCCGGGGTGGCGGTCGGTACCAAGGTCCGGGCTGGCATTCGGGACCAAGGTCCGGGCTGGCGGTCGGGACCAAGGTCCGGGGTGGCGGTCGGGACCAAGGTCCGGGGTGGCGGTCGGGACCAAGGTCCGGGGTGGCGGTCGGGACCAAGGTCCGGGGTGGCGGTCGGGACCAAGGTCCGGGGTGGCGGTCGGGACCAAGGTCCGGGGTGGCGGTCATAACCAAGGTCCGGGGTGGCGGTCGGGACCAAGGTCCGGGGTGGCGGTCGGGACCAAGGTCCGGGGTGGCGGTCGGGACCAAGGTCCGGGGCGGCGGTCGGGACCAAGGTCCGGGGCGGCGGTCGGGACCAAGGTCCGGGGCGGCGGTCGGGACCAAGGTCCGGGGCGGCGGTCGGGACCAAGGTCCGGGGCGGCGGTCGGGACCAAGGTCCGGGGCGGCGGTCGGGACCAAGGTCCGGCGTGGCGGTCGGAACCAAGATCCGGGCTGGCGGTCGGAACGAAGGTCTGGGATCGCGGTCGGAACCAATGTCAGGGGTGGCGGTCGGAACCACGTTCCGTGGTGGCGGTCGGAACCAAGGTCCGGGGTGACGGTCAGAACCTAAGGTCCGGGGTGGCGGTCGGAACCAAGGTCCGGGGTGGCGGTCGGAACCAAGGTCCGGGTGGCGGTCGCAACCAAGGTCCGGGGTGGCAGTCGCATCCAAGGTCCGGGGTGGCGTTCGGAACGATGGTCTGGTGTTGCGGTCGGAAACAAGGTCCGGGGTGGCGGTCAGAACCAATGTCCTAGTAGGTGGTCGGAACCAAAGTCCGAGGTGGTGGTCGGAACCAAGGTCCGGGGTGGCGGTCGGAACCGAGGTCCGGGGTGGCAGTCAGAACCAAGGTCCCGTGTGGCGGACGGAACCAAGGTCCCGGGTGGCGGTCGGAACCAAGGTCCGGGGTAGCGTCGGAACCAAAGTCCGTGGGGGCAGTTGGAACCAAGGTCCGGGTTGGCGTTCGGAACCGAGCTCCTGGGTGGTGGTCGGAACCAAGGTCCGGGGCGCCGGTCGGAACCAAGGTCCGGGGTGCCGGTCGGAACCAAGGTCCCGGGTGGCATTCGCAACCAAGGTCCGGGGTGGCGGTCGGAACCAAGGTCCGGGGTGGCGGTCGGAACCAAGGTCCGGGGTGGCGGTCGGAACCAAGGTCCGGGGTGGCGGTCGGGACCAAGGTCCGTGGTGGCGGTCGGAACCATGGTCCGAAGTGGTGGTCGGAACCAAGGTCCGGGGTGGCGGTCGGAACCAAGGTCCGGGGTGGCGGTCGGAAACAATGACCGAGGTGGCAGTCGGAACCAACGTCCCAGGGTGGCGGTCCAAACCAAGGTCCGAGCTGGCGGTCGAACCAAGGTCTGGGCTGGCGGTCGGAACCAAGGTCCGGGGTGGCGGTCGGAACCAACGTCCCAGGGTGGCGGTCCAAACCAAGGTCCGAGCTGGCGGTCGAACCAAGGTCTGGGCTGGCGGTCGGAACCAAGGTCCGGGGTGGCGGTCGGAACCAAGGTCCGGGGTGGCGGTTGGAACCAAGGTCCGGGGTACCGTTCTGAGCCAAGGTCCGAGGTGGTGGACGGAACCAAGATCCGGGGTGCCGTCGGAACCAAGGTCCGGGGTGGCGGTCGGAACCAAGGTCCTGGGTGGCGGTCGGAACCAAGGTCCGGGGTGGCGGTCGGAACAAAGGTGGAGGTGGCGGTCAGAACCAAGGTCCGAGGTGGTGGTCAGAACGAAGGTCCGGGGTGGCAGTCGGTACCAAAATCCGGGGGGGCAGTCGATACCACGGTCCGGCGTGGCGATCGGAACCAAGGTCCGGGGTGGCGGTCGGAACCAAGTATCGGGGTGGCGGTCCGATCCAAGGATCGGGCTGGCGGTCGGAACCAAGATCCGGGGTGGCGGGCGGAACCAAAGTCCGGGTTCGCGTTCGGAACAAAGGTCCGACGTGGCGGTCGGAACCAAGGTCCGGGGTGGCGGTCGGAAACAAGGTCCGGGGTGGCGGTCGGAAACAAGGTCCGGGGTGGCGGTCGGAAACAAGGTCCGGGGTGGCGGTCGGAACCAACGTCCGGGGTGGCGGTCGGAACCAACGTCCGGGGTGGCGGTCGGAACCAACGTCCGGGGTGGCGCTCAGAACCAACATCCGGGGTGGCGCTCGGAACCAACGTCCGGTGTGGCGGTCGGAACCAAGGTCCGGGCTGGCGGTCGGAACCAAGGTCCGGGCTGCCGGTCGGAACCGAGGTCCGGGGTGGCGGTCGGAACCGAGGTCCGGGGTGGCGCTCGGAATCAAGGTATGGGGTAGCGTTCTGAGCCAAGGTCCGAGGTGCTGGACGGAACCAAGGTCCGGGGTGCCGGTCGGAACCAAGATCCGGGGTGGCGGTCGGAACCAAGGTCCTGGGTGGCGGTCGGAACCAAGGTCCTGGGTGGCGATCGGAACCAAGGTCCTGGGTGGCGGTCGGAACAAAGGTGGAGGTGGCGGTCAGAACCAAGGTCCGGGGTGGCGGTCGGTACCAAGGTCCGGGCTGGCATTCGGGACCAAGGTCCGGGCTGGCGGTCGGGACCAAGGTCCGGGGTGGCGGTCGGGACCAAGGTCCGGGGTGGCGGTCGGGACCAAGGTCCGGGGTGGCGGTCGGGACCAAGGTCCGGGGTGGCGGTCGGGACCAAGGTCCGGGGTGGCGGTCGGGACCAAGGTCCGGGGTGGCGGTCATAACCAAGGTCCGGGGTGGCGGTCGGGACCAAGGTCCGGGGTGGCGGTCGGGACCAAGGTCCGGGGTGGCGGTCGGGACCAAGGTCCGGGGTGGCGGTCGGGACCAAGGTCCGGGGTGGCGGTCGGGACCAAGGTCCGGGGTGGCGGTCGGGACCAAGGTCCGGGGTGGCGGTCGGGACCAAGGTCCGGGGTGGCGGTCGGGACCAAGGTCCGGGGTGGCGGTCGGGACCAAGGTCCGGGGAGGCGGTCGGGACCAAGGTCCGGGGCGGTGGTCGGGACCAAGGTCCGGGGCGGCGGTCGGGACCAAGGTCCGGGGCGGCGGTCGGGACCAAGGTCCGGGGCGGCGGTCGGGACCAAGGTCCGGGGCGGCGGTCGGGACAAAGGTCCGGGGCGGCGGTCGGAACCAAGGTCCGGGGCGGCGTTCGGAACCAAGGTGCGGGGCGGCGGTCGGAACCAAGGTGCGGGGCGGCGGTCGGAACCAAGGTCCGGGGCGGCGGTCGGGACCAAGGTCCGGGGCGGCGGTCGGGACCAAGGTCCGGGGCGGCGGTCGGGACCAAGGTCCGGGGCGGCGGTCGGGACAAAGGTCCGGGGCGGCGGTCGGAACCAAGGTCCGGGGCGGCGTTCGGAACCAAGGTGCGGGGCGGCGGTCGGAACCAAGGTGCGGGGCGGCGGTCGGAACCAAGGTCCGGGGCGGCGGTCGGAACCAAGGTCCGGGGCGGCGGTCGGAACCAAGGTCCGGGGCGGCGGTCGGAACCAAGGTCCGGGGCGGCGGTCGGAACCAAGGTCCGGGGCGGCGGTCGGAACCAAGGTCCGGGGCGGCGGTCGGAACCAAGGTCCGGGGCGGCGGTCGGAACCATGGTCCGGGGCGGCGGTCGGACCCAAGGTCCGGGGCGGCGGTCGGAACCAAGGTCCGGGGCGGCGGTCGGAACCAAGGTCCGGGGCGGCGGTCGGAACCAAGGTCCAGGGCGGCGGTCGGGACCAAGGTCCGGGGCGGCGGTCGGGACCAAGGTCCGGGGCGGCGGTCGGGACCAAGGTCCGGGGCGGCGGTCGGGACCAAGGTCCGGGGCGGCGGTCGGGACCAAGGTCCGGGGCGGCGGTCGGGACCAAGGTCCGGGGCGGCGGTCGGGACCAAGGTCCGGGGCGGCGGTCGGGACCAAGGTCCGGGGCGGCGGTCGGGACCAATGTCCGGGGCGGCGGTCGGGACCAAGGTCCGGCGTGGCGGTCGGAACCAAGATCCGGGCTGGCGGTCGGAACGAAGGTCTGGGATCGCGGTCGGAACCAATGTCAGGGGTGGCGGTCGGAACCACGTTCCGTGGTGGCGGTCGGAACCAAGGTCCGGGGTGACGGTCAGAACCTAAGGTCCGGGGTGGCGGTCGGAACCAAGGTCCGGGGTGGCGGTTGGAACCAAGGTCCGGGTGGCGGTCGCAACCAAGGTCCGGGGTGGCAGTCGCATCCAAGGTCCGGGGTGGCGTTCGGAACGATGGTCTGGTGTTGCGGTCGGAAACAAGGTCCGGGGTGGCGGTCAGAACCAATGTCCTAGTAGGTGGTCGGAACCAAAGTCCGAGGTGGTGGTCGGAACCAAGGTCCGGGGTGGCGGTCGGAACCGAGGTCCGGGGTGGCAGTCAGAACCAAGGTCCCGTGTGGCGGACGGAACCAAGGTCCCGGGTGGCGGTCGGAACCAAGGTCCGGGGTAGCGTCGGAACCAAAGTCCGTGGGGGCAGTTGGAACCAAGGTCCGGGTTGGCGTTCGGAACCGAGCTCCTGGGTGGTGGTCGGAACCAAGGTCCGGGGCGCCGGTCGGAACCAAGGTCCGGGGTGCCGGTCGGAACCAAGGTCCCGGGTGGCATTCGGAACCAAGGTCCGGGGTGGCGGTCGGAACCAAGGTCCGGGGTGGCGGTCGGAACCAAGGTCCGGGGTGGCGGTCGGAACCAAGGTCCGGGGTGGCGGTCGGGACCAAGGTCCGTGGTGGCGGTCGGAACCATGGTCCGAAGTGGTGGTCGGAACCAAGGTCCGGGGTGGCGGTCGGAACCAAGGTCCGGGGTGGCGGTCGGAAACAATGACCGAGGTGGCAGTCGGAACCAACGTCCCAGGGTGGCGGTCCAAACCAAGGTCCGAGCTGGCGGTCGAACCAAGGTCTGGGCTGGCGGTCGGAACCAAGGTCCGGGGTGGCGGTCGGAACCAACGTCCCAGGGTGGCGGTCCAAACCAAGGTCCGAGCTGGCGGTCGAACCAAGGTCTGGGCTGGCGGTCGGAACCAAGGTCCGGGGTGGCGGTCGGAACCAAGGTCCGGGGTGGCGGTTGGAACCAAGGTCCGGGGTACCGTTCTGAGCCAAGGTCCGAGGTGGTGGATGGAACCAAGATCCGGGGTGCCGTCGGAACCAAGGTCCGGGGTGGCGGTCGGAACCAAGGTCCTGGGTGGCGGTCGGAACCAAGGTCCGGGGTGGCGGTCGGAACAAAGGTGGAGGTGGCGGTCAGAACCAAGGTCCGAGGTGGTGGTCAGAACGAAGGTCCGGGGTGGCAGTCGGTACCAAAATCCGGGGGGGCAGTCGATACCACGGTCCGGCGTGGCGATCGGAACCAAGGTCCGGGGTGGCGGTCGGAACCAAGTATCGGGGTGGCGGTCCGATCCAAGGATCGGGCTGGCGGTCGGAACCAAGATCCGGGGTGGCGGGCGGAACCAAAGTCCGGGTTCGCGTTCGGAACAAAGGTCCGACGTGGCGGTCGGAACCAAGGTCCGGGGTGGCGGTCGGAAACAAGGTCCGGGGTGGCGGTCGGAAACAAGGTCCGGGGTGGCGGTCGGAAACAAGGTCCGGGGTGGCGGTCGGAACCAACGTCCGGGGTGGCGGTCGGAACCAACGTCCGGGGTGGCGGTCGGAACCAACGTCCGGGGTGGCGCTCAGAACCAACGTCCGGGGTGGCGCTCGGAACCAACGTCCGGTGTGGCGGTCGGAACCAAGGTCCGGGCTGGCGGTCGGAACCAAGGTCCGGGCTGGCGGTCGGAACCGAGGTCCGGGGTGGCGGTCGGAACCGAGGTCCGGGGTGGCGCTCGGAATCAAGGTATGGGGTAGCGTTCTGAGCCAAGGTCCGAGGTGCTGGACGGAACCAAGGTCCGGGGTGCCGGTCGGAACCAAGATCCGGGGTGGCGGTCGGAACCAAGGTCCTGGGTGGCGGTCGGAACCAAGGTCCTGGGTGGCGATCGGAACCAAGGTCCTGGGTGGCGGTCGGAACAAAGGTGGAGGTGGCGGTCAGAACCAAGGTCCGGGGTGGCGGTCGGTACCAAGGTCCGGGCTGGCATTCGGGACCAAGGTCCGGGCTGGCGGTCGGGACCAAGGTCCGGGGTGGCGGTCGGGACCAAGGTCCGGGGTGGCGGTCGGGACCAAGGTCCGGGGTGGCGGTCGGGACCAAGGTCCGGGGTGGCGGTCGGGACCAAGGTCCGGGGTGGCGGTCGGGACCAAGGTCCGGGGTGGCGGTCGGGACCAAGGTCCGGGGTGGCGGTCGGGACCAAGGTCCGGGGTGGCGGTCGGGACCAAGGTCCGGGGCGGCGGTCGGGACCAAGGTCCGGGGTGGCGGTCGGGACCAAGGTCCGGGGTGGCGGTCGGGACCAAGGTCCGGGGTGGCGGTCGGGACCAAGGTCCGGGGTGGCGGTCGGGACCAAGGTCCGGGGTGGCGGTCGGGACCAAGGTCCGGGGTGGCGGTCGGGACCAAGGTCCGGGGAGGCGGTCGGGACCAAGGTCCGGGGCGGTGGTCGGGACCAAGGTCCGGGGCGGCGGTCGGGACCAAGGTCCGGGGCGGCGGTCGGGACCAAGGTCCGGGGCGGCGGTCGGGACCAAGGTCCGGGGCGGCGGTCGGGACAAAGGTCCGGGGCGGCGGTCGGAACCAAGGTCCGGGGCGGCGTTCGGAACCAAGGTGCGGGGCGGCGGTCGGAACCAAGGTGCGGGGCGGCGGTCGGAACCAAGGTCCGGGGCG
Organism: Mustelus asterias; assembly: GCF_964213995.1. Classification (NCBI taxonomy): domain Eukaryota; kingdom Metazoa; phylum Chordata; class Chondrichthyes; order Carcharhiniformes; family Triakidae; genus Mustelus; species Mustelus asterias. The sequence continues at coordinate 16,256 of NW_027592659.1, read as the reverse complement.
GCGGTCGGAACCAAGGTCCGGGGCGGCGGTCGGAACCAAGGTCCGGGGCGGCGGTCGGAACCAAGGTCCGGGGCGGCGGTCGGAACCAAGGTCCGGGGCGGCGGTCGGAACCAAGGTCCGGGGCGGCGGTCGGAACCAAGGTCCGGGGCGGCGGTCGGAACCATGGTCCGGGGCGGCGGTCGGACCCAAGGTCCGGGGCGGCGGTCGGAACCAAGGTCCGGGGCGGCGGTCGGAACCAAGGTCCGGGGCGGCGGTCGGGACCAAGGTCCGGGGCGGCGGTCGGGACCAAGGTCCGGGGCGGCGGTCGGGACCAAGGTCCGGGGCGGCGGTCGGGACCAAGGTCCGGGGCGGCGGTCGGGACCAAGGTCCGGGGCGGCGGTCGGGACCAAGGTCCGGGGCGGCGGTCGGGACCAAGGTCCGGGGCGGCGGTCGGGACCAAGGTCCGGGGCGGCGGTCGGGACCAAGGTCCGGGGCGGCGGTCGGGACCAAGGTCCGGGGCGGCGGTCGGGACCAAGGTCCGGCGTGGCGGTCGGAACCAAGATCCGGGCTGGCGGTCGGAACGAAGGTCTGGGATCGCGGTCGGAACCAATGTCAGGGGTGGCGGTCGGAACCACGTTCCGTGGTGGCGGTCGGAACCAAGGTCCGGGGTGACGGTCAGAACCTAAGGTCCGGGGTGGCGGTCGGAACCAAGGTCCGGGGTGGCGGTTGGAACCAAGGTCCGGGTGGCGGTCGCAACCAAGGTCCGGGGTGGCAGTCGCATCCAAGGTCCGGGGTGGCGTTCGGAACGATGGTCTGGTGTTGCGGTTGGAAACAAGGTCCGGGGTGGCGGTCAGAACCAATGTCCTAGTAGGTGGTCGGAACCAAAGTCCGAGGTGGTGGTCGGAACCAAGGTCCGGGGTGGCGGTCGGAACCGAGGTCCGGGGTGGCAGTCAGAACCAAGGTCCCGTGTGGCGGACGGAACCAAGGTCCCGGGTGGCGGTCGGAACCAAGGTCCGGGGTAGCGTCGGAACCAAAGTCCGTGGGGGCAGTTGGAACCAAGGTCCGGGTTGGCGTTCGGAACCGAGCTCCTGGGTGGTGGTCGGAACCAAGGTCCGGGGCGCCGGTCGGAACCAAGGTCCGGGGTGCCGGTCGGAACCAAGGTCCCGGGTGGCATTCGGAACCAAGGTCCGGGGTGGCGGTCGGAACCAAGGTCCGGGGTGGCGGTCGGAACCAAGGTCCGGGGTGGCGGTCGGAACCAAGGTCCGGGGTGGCGGTCGGGACCAAGGTCCGTGGTGGCGGTCGGAACCATGGTCCGAAGTGGTGGTCGGAACCAAGGTCCGGGGTGGCGGTCGGAACCAAGGTCCGGGGTGGCGGTCGGAAACAATGACCGAGGTGGCAGTCGGAACCAACGTCCCAGGGTGGCGGTCCAAACCAAGGTCCGAGCTGGCGGTCGAACCAAGGTCTGGGCTGGCGGTCGGAACCAAGGTCCGGGGTGGCGGTCGGAACCAACGTCCCAGGGTGGCGGTCCAAACCAAGGTCCGAGCTGGCGGTCGAACCAAGGTCTGGGCTGGCGGTCGGAACCAAGGTCCGGGGTGGCGGTCGGAACCAAGGTCCGGGGTGGCGGTTGGAACCAAGGTCCGGGGTACCGTTCTGAGCCAAGGTCCGAGGTGGTGGACGGAACCAAGATCCGGGGTGCCGTCGGAACCAAGGTCCGGGGTGGCGGTCGGAACCAAGGTCCTGGGTGGCGGTCGGAACCAAGGTCCGGGGTGGCGGTCGGAACAAAGGTGGAGGTGGCGGTCAGAACCAAGGTCCGAGGTGGTGGTCAGAACGAAGGTCCGGGGTGGCAGTCGGTACCAAAATCCGGGGGGGCAGTCGATACCACGGTCCGGCGTGGCGATCGGAACCAAGGTCCGGGGTGGCGGTCGGAACCAAGTATCGGGGTGGCGGTCCGATCCAAGGATCGGGCTGGCGGTCGGAACCAAGATCCGGGGTGGCGGGCGGAACCAAAGTCCGGGTTCGCGTTCGGAACAAAGGTCCGACGTGGCGGTCGGAACCAAGGTCCGGGGTGGCGGTCGGAAACAAGGTCCGGGGTGGCGGTCGGAAACAAGGTCCGGGGTGGCGGTCGGAAACAAGGTCCGGGGTGGCGGTCGGAACCAACGTCCGGGGTGGCGGTCGGAACCAACGTCCGGGGTGGCGGTCGGAACCAACGTCCGGGGTGGCGCTCAGAACCAACGTCCGGGGTGGCGCTCGGAACCAACGTCCGGTGTGGCGGTCGGAACCAAGGTCCGGGCTGGCGGTCGGAACCAAGGTCCGGGCTGGCGGTCGGAACCGAGGTCCGGGGTGGCGGTCGGAACCGAGGTCCGGGGTGGCGCTCGGAATCAAGGTATGGGGTAGCGTTCTGAGCCAAGGTCCGAGGTGCTGGACGGAACCAAGGTCCGGGGTGCCGGTCGGAACCAAGATCCGGGGTGGCGGTCGGAACCAAGGTCCTGGGTGGCGGTCGGAACCAAGGTCCTGGGTGGCGATCGGAACCAAGGTCCTGGGTGGCGGTCGGAACAAAGGTGGAGGTGGCGGTCAGAACCAAGGTCCGGGGTGGCGGTCGGTACCAAGGTCCGGGCTGGCATTCGGGACCAAGGTCCGGGCTGGCGGTCGGGACCAAGGTCCGGGGTGGCGGTCGGGACCAAGGTCCGGGGTGGCGGTCGGGACCAAGGTCCGGGGTGGCGGTCGGGACCAAGGTCCGGGGTGGCGGTCGGGACCAAGGTCCGGGGTGGCGGTCGGGACCAAGGTCCGGGGTGGCGGTCGGGACCAAGGTCCGGGGTGGCGGTCGGGACCAAGGTCCGGGGTGGCGGTCGGGACCAAGGTCCGGGGTGGCGGTCGGGACCAAGGTCCGGGGTGGCGGTCGGGACCAAGGTCCGGGGTGGCGGTCGGGACCAAGGTCCGGGGTGGCGGTCGGGACCAAGGTCCGGGGAGGCGGTCGGGACCAAGGTCCGGGGCGGCGGTCGGGACCAAGGTCCGGGGCGGCGGTCGGGACCAAGGTCCGGGGCGGCGGTCGGGACCAAGGTCCGGGGCGGCGGTCGGGACCAAGGTCCGGGGCGGCGGTCGGGACAAAGGTCCGGGGCGGCGGTCGGAACCAAGGTCCGGGGCGGCGGTCGGAACCAAGGTGCGGGGCGGCGGTCGGAACCAAGGTGCGGGGCGGCGGTCGGAACCAAGGTCCGGGGCGGCGGTCGGAACCAAGGTCCGGGGCGGCGGTCGGAACCAAGGTCCGGGGCGGCGGTCGGAACCAAGGTCCGGGGCGGCGGTCGGAACCAAGGTCCGGGGCGGCGGTCGGAACCAAGGTCCGGGGCGGCGGTCGGAACCAAGGTCCGGGGCGGCGGTCGGAACCAAGGTCCGGGGCGGCGGTCGGACCCAAGGTCCGGGGCGGCGGTCGGAACCAAGGTCCGGTGCGGCGGTCGGAACCAAGGTCCGGGGCGGCGGTCGGAACCAAGGTCCGGGGCGGCGGTCGGAACCAAGGTCCGGGGCGGCGGTCGGAACCAAGGTCCGGGGCGGCGGTCGGAACCAAGGTCCGGGGCGGCGGTCGGAACCAAGGTCCGGGGCGGCGGTCGGGACCAAGGTCCGGGGCGGCGGTCGGGACCAAGGTCCGGGGGGCGGTCGGGACCAAGGTCCGTGGCGGCGGTCGGGACCAAGGTCCGGGGTGGCGGTCGGGACCAAGGTCCGGGGTGGCGGTCGGGACCAAGGTCCGGCGTGGCGGTCGGAACCAAGATCCGGGCTGGCGGTCGGAACGAAGGTCCGGGATCGCGGTCGGAAAAAATGTCAGGGGTGGCGGTCGGAACCACGTTCCGTGGTGGCGGTCGGAACCAAGGTCCGGGGTGACGGTCAGAACCCAAGGTCCGGGGTGGCGGTCGGAACCAAGGTCCGGGGTGGCGGTCGGAACCATGGTCCGGGTGGCGGTCGCAACCAAGGTCCGGGGTGGCGGTCGCATCCAAGGTCCGGGGTGGCGTTCGGAACGATGGTCTGGTGTTGCGGTCGGAACCAAGGTCCGGGGTGGCGGTCAGAACCAATGTCCTAGTAGGTGGTCGGAACCAAAGTCCGAGGTGGTGGTCGGAACCAAGGTCCGGGGTGGCGGTCGGAACCGAGGTCCGGGGTGGCAGTCAGAACCAAGGTCCCGTGTGGCGGACGGAACCAAGGTCCCGGGTGGCGGTCGGAACCAAGGTCCGGGGTAGCGTCGGAACCAAAGTCCGTGGGGGCAGTTGGAACCAAGGTCCGGGTTGGCGTTCGGAACCGAGCTCCTGGGTGGTGGTCGGAACCAAGGTCCGGGGCGCCGGTCGGAACCAAGGTCCGGGGTGCCGGTCGGATCCAAGGTCCCGGGTGGCATTCGGAACCAAGGTCCGGGGTGGCGGTCGGAACCAAGGTCCGGGGTGGCGGTCGGAACCAAGGTCCGGGGTGGCGGTCGGAACCAAGGTCCGGGGTGGCGGTCGGGACCAAGGTCCGTGGTGGCGGTCGGAACCATGGTCCGAAGCGGTGGTCGGAACCAAGGTCCGGGGCGGCGGTCGGGACCAAGGTCCGGGGCGGCGGTCGGGACCAAGGTCCGGGGCGGCGGTCGGGACCAAGGTCCGGGGCGGCGGTCGGGACCAAGGTCCGGGGCGGCGGTCGGGACCAAGGTCCGGGGCGGCGGTCGGGACCAAGGTCCGGGGCGGCGGTCGGGGCCAAGGTCCGGGGCGGCGGTCGGGACCAAGGTCCGGGGCGGCGGTCGGGACCAAGGTCCGGGGCGGCGGTCGGGTCCAAGGTCCGGGGCGGCGGTCGGGACCAAGGTCCGGGGCGGCGGTCGGGACCAAGGTCCGGGGCGGCGGTCGGGACCAAGGTCCGGGGCGGCGGTCGGGACCAAGGTCCGGGGCGGCGGTCGGGACCAAGGTCCGGGGCGGCGGTCGGGACCAAGGTCCGGGGCGGCGGTCGGAACCATGGTCCGGGTGGCGGTCGCAACCAAGGTCCGGGGTGGCGGTCGCATCCAAGGTCCGGGGTGGCGTTCGGAACGATGGTCTGGTGTTGCGGTCGGAACCAAGGTCCGGGGTGGCGGTCAGAACCAATGTCCTAGTAGGTGGTCGGAACCAAAGTCCGAGGTGGTGGTCGGAACCAAGGTCCGGGGTGGCGGTCGGAACCGAGGTCCGGGGTGGCAGTCAGAACCAAGGTCCCGTGTGGCGGACGGAACCAAGGTCCCGGGTGGCGGTCGGAACCAAGGTCCGGGGTAGCGTCGGAACCAAAGTCCGTGGGGGCAGTTGGAACCAAGGTCCGGGTTGGCGTTCGGAACCGAGCTCCTGGGTGGTGGTCGGAACCAAGGTCCGGGGCGCCGGTCGGAACCAAGGTCCGGGGTGCCGGTCGGAACCAAGGTCCCGGGTGGCATTCGGAACCAAGGTCCGGGGTGGCGGTCGGAACCAAGGTCCGGGGTGGCGGTCGGAACCAAGGTCCGGGGCGGCGGTCGGGACCAAGGTCCGGGGCGGCGGTCGGGACCAAGGTCCGGGGCGGCGGTCGGGACCAAGGTCCGGGGCGGCGGTCGGGACCAAGGTCCGGGGCGGCGGTCGGGACCAAGGTCCGGGGCGGCGGTCGGGACCAAGGTCCGGGGCGGCGGTCGGGACCAAGGTCCGGGGCGGCGGTCGGGACCAAGGTCCGGGGCGGCGGTCGGGACCAATGTCCGGGGCGGCGGTCGGGACCAAGGTCCGGGGCGGCGGTCGGGACCAAGGTCCGGGGCGGCGGTCGGGACCAAGGTCCGGGGCGGCGGTCGGGACCAAGGTCCGGGGCGGCGGTCGGGACCAAGGTCCGGGGCGGCGGTCGGGACCAAGGTCCGGGGCGGCGGTCGGAACCAAGGTCCGGGGCGGCGGTCGGAACCAAGGTCCGGGGCGGCGGTCGGAACCAAGGTCCGGGGCGGCGGTCGGAACCAAGGTCCGGGGCGGCGGTCGGAACCAAGGTCCGGGGCGGCGGTCGGAACCAAGGTCCGGGGCGGCGGTCGGAACCAAGGTCCGGGGCGGCGGTCGGAACCAAGGTCCGGGGCGGCGGTCGGGACCAAGGTCCGGGGCGGCGGTCGGGACCAAGGTCCGGGGCGGCGGTCAGGACCAAGGTCCGGGGCGGCGGTCGGGACCAAGGTCCGGGGCGGCGGTCGGGACCAAGGTCCGGGGCGGCGGTCGGGACCAAGGTCCGGGTCGGCGGTCGGGACCAAGGTCCGGGGCGGCGGTCGGGACCAAGGTCCGGGGCGGCGGTCGGGACCAAGGTCCGGCGTGGCGGTCGGAACCAAGATCCGGGCTGGCGGTCGGAACGAAGGTCTGGGATCGCGGTCGGAACCAATGTCAGGGGTGGCGGTCGGAACCACGTTCCGTGGTGGCGGTCGGAACCAAGGTCCGGGGTGACAGTCAGAACCCAAGGTCCGGGGTGGCGGTCGGAACCAAGGTCCGGGGTGGCGGTCGGAACCAAGGTCCGGGTGGCGGTCGCAACCAAGGTCCGGGGTGGCAGTCGCATCCAAGGTCCGGGGTGGCGTTCGGAACGATGGTCTGGTGTTGCGGTCGGAACCAAGGTCCGGGGTGGCGGTCAGAACCAATGTCCTAGTAGGTGGTCGGAACCAAAGTCCGAGGTGGTGGTCGGAACCAAGGTCCGGGGTGGCGGTCGGAACCGAGGTCCGGGGTGGCAGTCAGAACCAAGGTCCCGTGTGGCGGACGGAACCAAGGTCCCGGGTGGCGGTCGGAACCAAGGTCCCGGGTGGCGGTCGGGACCAAGGTCCGGGGTGGCGGTCGGGACCAAGGTCCGGGGTGGCGGTCGGGACCAAGGTCCGGGGTGGCGGTCGGGACCAAGGTCCGGGGAGGCGGTCGGGACCAAGGTCCGGGGCGGCGGTCGGGACCAAGGTCCGGGGCGGCGGTCGGGACCAATGTCCGGGGCGGCGGTCGGGACCAAGGTCCGGGGCGGCGGTCGGGACCAAGGTCCGGGGCGGCGGTCGGGACCAAGGTCCGGGGCGGCGGTCGGAACCCTGGTCCGGGGCGGCGGTCGGAACCAAGGTGCGGGGCGGCGGTCGGAACCAAGGTGCGGGGCGGCGGTCGGAACCAAGGTCCGGGGCGGCGGTCGGAACCAAGGTCCGGGGCGGCGGTCGGAACCAAGGTCCGGGGCGGCGGTCGGAACCAAGGTCCGGGGCGGCGGTCGGAACCAAGGTCCGGGGCGGCGGTCGGAACCAAGGTCCGGGGCGGCGGTCGGAACCAAGGTCCGGGGCGGCGGTCGGAACCAAGGTCCGGGGCGGCGGTCGGAACCAAGGTCCGGGGCGGCGGTCGGAACCAAGGTCCGGGGCGGCGGTCGGAACCAAGGTCCGGGGCGGCGGTCGGAACCAAGGTCCGGGGCGGCGGTCGGAACCAAGGTCCGGGGCGGCGGTCGGAACCAAGGTCCGGGGCGGCGGTCGGAACCAAGGTCCGGGTCGGCGGTCGGAACCAAGGTCCGGGGCGGCGGTCGGGACCAAGGTCCGGGGCGGCGGTCGGGACCAAGGTCCGGGGCGGCGGTCGGGACCAAGGTCCGGGGCGGCGGTCGGGACCAAGGTCCGGGGTGGCGGTCGGGACCAAGGTCCGGGGTGGCGGTCGGGACCAAGGTCCGGCGTGGCGGTCGGAACCAAGATCCGGGCTGGCGGTCGGAACGAAGGTCCGGGATCGCGGTCGGAACCAATGTCAGGGGTGGCGGTCGGAACCACGTTCCGTGGTGGCGGTCGGAACCAAGGTCCGGGGTGACGGTCAGAACCCAAGGTCCGGGGTGGCGGTCGGAACCAAGGTCCGGGGTGGCGGTCGGAACCAAGGTCCGGGTGGCGGTCGCAACCAAGGTCCGGGGTGGCGGTCGCATCCAAGGTCCGGGGTGGCGTTCGGAACGATGGTCTGGTGTTGCGGTCGGAACCAAGGTCCGGGGTGGCGGTCAGAACCAATGTCCTAGTAGGTGGTCGGAACCAAAGTCCGAGGTGGTGGTCGGAACCAAGGTCCGGGGTGGCGGTCGGAACCGAGGTCCGGGGTGGCAGTCAGAACCAAGGTCCCGTGTGGCGGACGGAACCAAGGTCCCGGGTGGCGGTCGGAACCAAGGTCCGGGGTAGCGTCGGAACCAAAGTCCGTGGGGGCAGTTGGAACCAAGGTCCGGGTTGGCGTTCGGAACCGAGCTCCTGGGTGGTGGTCGGAACCAAGGTCCGGGGCGCCGGTCGGAACCAAGGTCCGGGGTGCCGGTCGGAACCAAGGTCCCGGGTGGCATTCGGAACCAAGGTCCGGGGTGGCGGTCGGAACCAAGGTCCGGGGTGGCGGTCGGAACCAAGGTCCGGGGTGGCGGTCGGAACCAAGGTCCGGGGTGGCGGTCGGAACCAAGGTCCGGGGTGGCGGTCGGGACCAAGGTCCGTGGTGGCGGTCGGAACCATGGTCCGAAGTGGTGGTCGGAACCAAGGTCCGGGGTGGCGGTCGGAACCAAGGTCCGGGGTGGCGGTCGGAAACAATGCCCGAGGTGGCGGTCAGATCCCAAGGTCCGATGGGGCAGTCGGAACCAAGGTCCGGGGCGGCGGTCGGAACCAAGGTCCGGGGCGGCGGTCGGGACCAAGGTCCGGGGCGGCGGTCGGAACCAAGGTCCGGGGCGGCGGTCGGAACCAAGGTCCGGGGCGGCGGTCGGAACCAAGGTCCGGGGCGGCGGTCGGAACCAAGGTCCGGGGCGGCGGTCGGAACCAAGGTCCGGGGCGGTGGTCGGAACCAAGGTCCGGGGCGGCGGTCGGAACCAAGGTCCGGGGCGGCGGTCGGAACCAAGGTCCGGGGCGGCGGTCGGAACCAAGGTCCGGGGCGGCGGTCGGATCCAAGGTCCGGGGCGGCGGTCGGAACCAAGGTCCGGGGCGGCGGTCGGAACCAAGGTCCGGGGCGGCGGTCGGAACCAAGGTCCGGGGCGGCGGTCGGAACCAAGGTCCGGGGCGGCGGTCGGGACCAAGGTCCGGGGCGGCGGTCGGGACCAAGGTCCGGGGCGGCGGTCGGGACCAAGGTCCGGGGCGGCGGTCGGGACCAAGGTCCGGGGCGGCGGTCGGGACCAAGGTCCGGGGCGGCGGTCGGGACCAAGGTCCGGGGCGGCGGTCGGGACCAAGGTCCGGGGCGGCGGTCGGGACCAAGGTCCGGGGCGGCGGTCGGGACCAAGGTCCGGGGCGGCGGTCGGGACCAAGGTCCGGGGCGGCGGTCGGGACCAAGGTCCGGGGCGGCGGTCGGGACCAAGGTCCGGGGCGGCGGTCGGGACCAAGGTCCGGGGCGGCGGTCGGGACCAAGGTCCGGGGCGGCGGTCGGGACCAAGGTCCGGGGCGGCGGTCGGGACCAAGGTCCGGGGCGGCGGTCGGGACCAAGGTCCGGGGCGGCGGTCGGGACCAAGGTCCGGGGCGGCGGTCGGGACCAAGGTCCGGGGCGGCGGTCGGGACCAATGTCCGGGGCGGCGGTCGGGACCAAGGTCCGGGGCGGCGGTCGGGACCAAGGTCCGGGGCGGCGGTCGGGACCAAGGTCCGGGGCGGCGGTCGGAACCCAGGTCCGGGGCGGCGGTCCGAACCAAGGTGCGGGGCGGCGGTCGGAACCAAGGTGCGGGGCGGCGGTCGGAACCAAGGTCCGGGGCGGCGGTCGGAACCAAGGTCCGGGGCGGCGGTCGGAACCAAGGTCCGGGGCGGCGGTCGGAACCAAGGTCCGGGGCGGCGGTCGGAACCAAGGTCCGGGGCGGCGGTCGGAACCAAGGTCCGGGGCGGCGGTCGGAACCAAGGTCCGGGGCGGCGGTCGGAACCAAGGTCCGGGGCGGCGGTCGGAACCAAGGTCCGGGGCGGCGGTCGGAACCAAGGTCCGGGGCGGCGGTCGGAACCAAGGTCCGGGGCGGCGGTCGGAACCAAGGTCCGGGGCGGCGGTCGGAACCAAGGTCCGGGGCGGCGGTCGGAACCAAGGTCCGGGGCGGCGGTCGGAACCAAGGTCCGGGGCGGCGGTCGGAACCAAGGTCCGGGGCGGCGGTCGGGACCAAGGTCCGGGGCGGCGGTCGGGACCAAGGTCCGGGGCGGCGGTCGGGACCAAGGTCCGGGGCGGCGGTCGGGACCAAGGTCCGGGGCGGCGGTCGGGACCAAGGTCCGGGGCGGCGGTCGGGACCAAGGTCCGGGGCGGCGGTCGGAACCAAGGTCCGGGGCGGCGGTCGGGACCAAGGTCCGGGGCGGCGGTCGGGACCAAGTTCCGGGGCGGCGGTCGGGACCAAGGTCCGGGGCGGCGGTCGGGACCAAGGTCCGGGGCGGCGGTCGGGACCAAGGTCCGGGGCGGCGGTCGGGACCAAGGTCCGGGGCGGCGGTCGGGACCAATGTCCGGGGCGGCGGTCGGGACCAAGGTCCGGGGCGGCGGTCGGGACCAAGGTCCGGGGCGGCGGTCGGGACCAAGGTCCGGGGCGGCGGTCGGGACCAAGGTCCGGGGCGGCGGTCGGGACCAAGGTCCGGGGCGGCGGTCGGGACCAAGGTCCGGGGCGGCGGTCGGGACCAAGGTCCGGGGCGGCGGTCGGATCCAAGGTCCGGGGCGGCGGTCGGAACCAAGGTCCGGGGCGGCGGTCGGAACCAAGGTCCGGGGCGGCGGTCGGAACCAAGGTCCGGGGCGGCGGTCGGAACCAAGGTCCGGGGCGGCGGTCGGGACCAAGGTCCGGGGCGGCGGTCGGGACCAAGGTCCGGGGCGGCGGTCGGGACCAAGGTCCGGGGCGGCGGTCGGGACCAAGGTCCGGGGCGGCGGTCGGGACCAAGGTCCGGGGCGGCGGTCGGGACCAAGGTCCGGGGCGGCGGTCGGGACCAAGGTCCGGGGCGGCGGTCGGGACCAAGGTCCGGGGCGGCGGTCGGGACCAAGGTCCGGGGCGGCGGTCGGGACCAAGGTCCGGGGCGGCGGTCGGGACCAAGGTCCGGGGCGGCGGTCGGGACCAAGGTCCGGGGCGGCGGTCGGGACCAAGGTCCGGGGCGGCGGTCGGGACCAAGGTCCGGGGCGGCGGTCGGGACCAAGGTCCGGGGCGGCGGTCGGGACCAAGGTCCGGGGCGGCGGTCGGGACCAAGGTCCGGGGCGGCGGTCGGGACCAAGGTCCGGGGCGGCGGTCGGGACCAAGGTCCGGGGCGGCGGTCGGGACCAAGGTCCGGGGCGGCGGTCGGGACCAATGTCCGGGGCGGCGGTCGGGACCAAGGTCCGGGGCGGCGGTCGGGACCAAGGTCCGGGGCGGCGGTCGGGACCAAGGTCCGGGGCGGCGGTCGGAACCCAGGTCCGGGGCGGCGGTCGGAACCAAGGTGCGGGGCGGCGGTCGGAACCAAGGTGCGGGGCGGCGGTCGGAACCAAGGTCCGGGGCGGCGGTCGGAACCAAGGTCCGGGGCGGCGGTCGGAACCAAGGTCCGGGGCGGCGGTCGGAACCAAGGTCCGGGGCGGCGGTCGGAACCAAGGTCCGGGGCGGCGGTCGGAACCAAGGTCCGGGGCGGCGGTCGGAACCAAGGTCCGGGGCGGCGGTCGGAACCAAGGTCCGGGGCGGCGGTCGGAACCAAGGTCCGGGGCGGCGGTCGGAACCAAGGTCCGGGGCGGCGGTCGGAACCAAGGTCCGGGGCGGCGGTCGGAACCAAGGTCCGGGGCGGCGGTCGGAACCAAGGTCCGGGGCGGCGGTCGGAACCAAGGTCCGGGGCGGCGGTCGGAACCAAGGTCCGGGGCGGCGGTCGGGACCAAGGTCCGGGGCGGCGGTCGGGACCAAGGTCCGGGGCGGCGGTCGGGACCAAGGTCCGGGGCGGCGGTCGGGACCAAGGTCCGGGGCGGCGGTCGGGACCAAGGTCCGGGGCGGCGGTCGGAACCAAGGTCCGGGGCGGCGGTCGGGACCAAGGTCCGGGGCGGCGGTCGGAACCAAGGTCCGGGGCGGCGGTCGGGACCAAGGTCCGGGGCGGCGGTCGGGACCAAGGTCCGGGGCGGCGGTCGGGACCAAGGTCCGGGGCGGCGGTCGGGACCAAGGTCCGGGGCGGCGGTCGGGACCAAGGTCCGGGGCGGCGGTCGGGACCAAGGTCCGGGGCGGCGGTCGGGACCAATGTCCGGGGCGGCGGTCGGGACCAAGGTCCGGGGCGGCGGTCGGAACCAAGGTCCCGGGTGGCGGTCGGAACCAAGGTCCGGGGTAGCGTCGGAACCAAAGTCCGTGGGGGCAGTTGGAACCAAGGTCCGGGTTGGCGTTCGGAACCGAGCTCCTGGGTGGTGGTCGGAACCAAGGTCCGGGGCGCCGGTCGGAACCAAGGTCCGGGGTGCCGGTCGGAACCAAGGTCCCGGGTGGCATTCGGAACCAAGGTCCGGGGTGGCGGTCGGAACCAAGGTCCGGGGTGGCGGTCGGAACCAAGGTCCGGGGTGGCGGTCGGAACCAAGGTCCGGGGTGGCGGTCGGAACCAAGGTCCGGGGTGGCGGTCGGGACCAAGGTCCGTGGTGGCGGTCGGAACCATGGTCCGAAGTGGTGGTCGGAACCAAGGTCCGGGGTGGCGGTCGGAACCAAGGTCCGGGGTGGCGGTCGGAAACAATGCCCGAGGTGGCGGTCAGATCCCAAGGTCCGATGGGGCAGTCGGAACCAAGGTCCGGGGCGGCGGTCGGAACCAAGGTCCGGGGCGGCGGTCGGGACCAAGGTCCGGGGCGGCGGTCGGAACCAAGGTCCGGAGCGGCGGTCGGAACCAAGGTCCGGGGCGGCGGTCGGAACCAAGGTCCGGGGCGGCGGTCGGAACCAAGGTCCGGGGCGGCGGTCGGAACCAAGGTCCGGGGCGGCGGTCGGAACCAAGGTCCGGGGCGGCGGTCGGAACCAAGGTCCGGGGCGGCGGTCGGAACCAAGGTCCGGGGCGGCGGTCGGAACCAAGGTCCGGGGCGGCGGTCGGAACCAAGGTCCGGGGCGGCGGTCGGATCCAAGGTCCGGGGCGGCGGTCGGAACCAAGGTCCGGGGCGGCGGTCGGAACCAAGGTCCGGGGCGGCGGTCGGAACCAAGGTCCGGGGCGGCGGTCGGAACCAAGGTCCGGGGCGGCGGTCGGGACCAAGGTCCGGGGCGGCGGTCGGGACCAAGGTCCGGGGCGGCGGTCGGGACCAAGGTCCGGGGCGGCGGTCGGGACCAAGGTCCGGGGCGGCGGTCGGGACCAAGGTCCGGGGCGGCGGTCGGGACCAAGGTCCGGGGCGGCGGTCGGGACCAATGTCCGGGGCGGCGGTCGGGACCAAGGTCCGGGGCGGCGGTCGGGACCAAGGTCCGGGGCGGCGGTCGGGACCAAGGTCCGGGGCGGCGGTCGGAACCCAGGTCCGGGGCGGCGGTCGGAACCAAGGTGCGGGGCGGCGGTCGGAACCAAGGTGCGGGGCGGCGGTCGGAACCAAGGTCCGGGGCGGCGGTCGGAACCAAGGTCCGGGGCGGCGGTCGGAACCAAGGTCCGGGGCGGCGGTCGGAACCAAGGTCCGGGGCGGCGGTCGGAACCAAGGTCCGGGGCGGCGGTCGGAACCAAGGTCCGGGGCGGCGGTCGGAACCAAGGTCCGGGGCGGCGGTCGGAACCAAGGTCCGGGGCGGCGGTCGGAACCAAGGTCCGGGGCGGCGGTCGGAACCAAGGTCCGGGGCGGCGGTCGGAACCAAGGTCCGGGGCGGCGGTCGGAACCAAGGTCCGGGGCGGCGGTCGGAACCAAGGTCCGGGGCGGCGGTCGGAACCAAGGTCCGGGGCGGCGGTCGGAACCAAGGTCCGGGGCGGCGGTCGGAACCAAGGTCCGGGGCGGCGGTCGGGACCAAGGTCCGGGGCGGCGGTCGGGACCAAGGTCCGGGGCGGCGGTCGGGACCAAGGTCCGGGGCGGCGGTCGGGACCAAGGTCCGGGGCGGCGGTCGGGACCAAGGTCCGGGGCGGCGGTCGGGACCAAGGTCCGGGGCGGCGGTCGGAACCCAGGTCCGGGGCGGCGGTCGGAACCAAGGTGCGGGGCGGCGGTCGGAACCAAGGTGCGGGGCGGCGGTCGGAACCAAGGTCCGGGGCGGCGGTCGGAACCAAGATCCGGGGCGGCGGTCGGAACCAAGGTCCGGGGCGGCGGTCGGAACCAAGGTCCGGGGCGGCGGTCGGAACCAAGGTCCGGGGCGGCGGTCGGAACCAAGGTCCGGGGCGGCGGTCGGAACCAAGGTCCGGGGCGGCGGTCGGAACCAAGGTCCGGGGCGGCGGTCGGAACCAAGGTCCGGGGCGGCGGTCGGAACCAAGGTCCGGGGCGGCGGTCGGAACCAAGGTCCGGGGCGGCGGTCGGAACCAAGGTCCGGGGCTGCGGTCGGAACCAAGGTCCGGGGCGGCGGTCGGAACCAACGTCCGGGGCGGCGGTCGGAACCAAGGTCCGGGGCGGCGGTCGGAACCAAGGTCCGGGGCGGCGGTCGGGACCAAGGTCCGGGGCGGCGGTCGGGACCAAGGTCCGGGGCGGCGGTCGGGACCAAGGTCCGGGGCGGCGGTCGGGACCAAGGTCCGGGGCGGCGGTGCGGGACCAAGGTCCGGGGCGGCGGTCGGGACCAAGGTCCGGGGCGGCGGTCGGAACCAAGGTCGGGGCGGCGGTCGGGACCAAGGTCCGGGCGGCGGTCGGGACCAAGTTCCGGGGCGGCGGTCGGGACCAAGGTCCGGGGCGGCGGTCGGGACCAAGGTCCGGGGCGGCGGTCGGGACCAAGGTCCGGGGCGGCGGTCGGGACCAAGGTCCGGGGCGGCGGTCGGGACCAATGTCCGGGGCGGCGGTCGGGACCAAGGTCCGGGGCGGCGGTCGGGACCAAGGTCCGGGGCGGCGGTCGGGACCAAGGTCCGGGGCGGCGGTCGGGACCAAGGTCCGGGGCGGCGGTCGGGACCAAGGTCCGGGGCGGCGGTCGGGACCAAGGTCCGGGGCGGCGGTCGGGACCAAGGTCCGGGGCGGCGGTCGGATCCAAGGTCCGGGGCGGCGGTCGGAACCAAGGTCCGGGGCGGCGGTCGGAAACCAAGGTCCAGGGCGGCGGTCGGAACCAAGGTCCGGGGCGGCGGTCGGAACCAAGGTCCGGGGCGGCGGTCGGGACCAAGGTCCGGGGCGGCGGTCGGGACCAAGGTCCGGGGCGGCGGTCGGGACCAAGGTCCGGGGCGGCGGTCGGGACCAAGGTCCGGGGCGGCGGTCGGGACCAAGGTCCGGGGCGGCGGTCGGGACCAAGGTCCGGGGCGGCGGTCGGGACCAAGGTCCGGGGCGGCGGTCGGGACCAAGGTCCGGGGCGGCGGTCGGGACCAAGGTCCGGGGCGGCGGTCGGGACCAAGGTCCGGGGCGGCGGTCGGGACCAAGGTCCGGGGCGGCGGTCGGGACCAAGGTCCGGGGCGGCGGTCGGGACCAAGGTCCGGGGCGGCGGTCGGGACCAAGGTCCGGGGCGGCGGTCGGGACCAAGGTCCGGGGCGGCGGTCGGGACCAAGGTCCGGGGCGGCGGTCGGGACCAAGGTCCGGGGCGGCGGTCGGACCAAGGTCCGGGGCGGCGGTCGGGACCAAGGTCCGGGGCGGCGGGCCGGAACCAAGGTCCGGGGCGGCGGTCGGAAACCAAGGTGCGGGGCGGCGGTCGGAACCAAGGTCCGGGGCGGCGGTCGGAACCAAGGTCCGGGGCGGCGGTCGGAACCAAGGTCCGGGGCGGCGGTCGGAACCAAGGTCCGGGGCGGCGGTCGGAACCAAGGTCCGGGGCGGCGGTCGGAACCCAAGGTCCGGGGCGGCGGTCGGACCCAAGGTCCGGGGCGGCGGTCGGAACCAAGGTCCGGGGCGGCGGTCGGAACCAAGGTCCGGGGCGGCGGTCGGAACCAAGGTCCGGGGCGGCGGTCGGAACCAAGGTCCGGGGCGGCGGTCGGAACCAAGGTCCGGGGCGGCGGTCGGAACCAAGGTCCGGGGCGGCGGTCGGAACCAAGGTCCGGGGCGGCGGTCGGAACCAAGGTCCGGGGCGGCGGTCGGGAACCAAGGTCCGGGGCGGCGGTCGGGACCAAGGTCCGGGGCGGCGGTCGGGACCAAGGTCCGGGGCGGCGGTCGGGACCAAGGTCCGGGGCGGCGGTCGGGACCAAGGTCCGGGGCGGCGGTCGGGACCAAGGTCCGGGGCGGCGGTCGGGACCAAGGTCCGGGGCGGCGGTCGGGACCAAGGTCCGGGGCGGCGGTCGGGACCAAGGTCCGGGGCGGCGGTCGGGACCAAGGTCCGGGGCGGCGGTCGGGACCAAGGTCCGGGGCGGCGGTCGGGACCAAGGTCCGGGGCGGCGGTCGGGACCATATCAGGTCCGGGGCGGCGGTCGGGACCACAGGGTCCTGGGCGGCGGT
>NW_027592658.1:0-48403 GCF_964213995.1 Mustelus asterias | reverse complement strand
GTGCACTTGGAGTCCGGTGCTGGAGCTTTAAACACTCGGCAGTAAACACCACCTTCTTTAATCACTGCTTCCGGCTTCTGGTTTCAACTTTCAGCCCCGATCTCCACAGGAATGAGGTTTCCTCCCCGGGCCGGTCGCAGCCAGGCAGCAGCGATGAGCCGAGACTCCTTCCCCGTCCTCCTCCTCCTGCTGCTCTCACCCGGGACAGCGCTCTCAGCAACCGGTGAGTGAAGGGAGGAGGAGGAGGGGGCGGGGGAGGGAGGGGGGGGAGGAGGGGAGGAGGGGGGGAGGGGGGGGGAGGGGGAGAGGGGGGAGGGGGGGAGGGGGACGGCTTGAGGATGGGGTTGAATGTCTTGCTTTCTAACTTCAAACGCACACTGCGCCGCACAGCAAGATCCCAGGATTTGGCCCGGGGTACGGGGCACTGCGGGGGTTGGGGAGGGGGGGGTGCGGCGGGGGTTGGGGCGGGGGGGGCGATGAATACATTTTTCTCTGTTTTGCTCTCCAGCCCAAATAGCCAATTCCAGACAGGATTCTTTCCAAACTTTTGATTTGATTTATTGTCACATGTATTAACATACAGTGAAAAGTATTGTTTCCTGCGCGCTATACAGACAAAGCATACCGTTCATAGAGAAGGAAACGGGAGAGAGCAGAATGTAGTGTTACAGTCATAGCTAGGGTGTAGAGAAAGATCAACTTAATGTGAGGTCGGTCCATTCAAAAGTCTGACAGCAGCAGGGAAGAAGCTGTTCTTGAGTCGGTTGGTGCGTGACCTCAGACCTTTGTATCTTTTTCCCGATGGAAGAAGGTGGAAGAGAGAATGTCCGGGGTGCGTGGGGGTCCTTAATTATGCTGCTGCTTTTCCCCGAGGCAGTGGGAAGTGTAGACAGAGTCAATGGATGGGAGGCTGGTTTGTGTGATGGATTGGGCTACATTCACAACCCTTTGTAGTTCCTTGCGGTCTTGGGCAGAGCAGGAGCCCCAGACCAAGCTGTGATACACCCAGAAAGAATGCTTTCTATGGGGCATCTGTAAAAGTTGGTGAGAGTCGTAGCTGACATGCCAAATTTCCTTAGTCTTCTGAGAAAGTCGAGGCGTTGGTGGGGCTTTCTTAACTATAGTGTCGGCATGGGGGGACCAGGACAGGACGTTGGTGATCTGGACACGTAGAAACATGAAGCTCTTGACCATTTCCTCAGAATTGGGAGTGCAGAACCATTTCAGGCCATTCAGCCCCCTCATTCTAGCCCGACCTTCTGTTTAATGTGGCTGTGATTGATCTCGATCTCTGAATGTCAAGAAATCTCACATCTCCGTCATTTTTAAAAATACATTCCCAGGAAGCGGGCATCACCGGCCGGGCCCTGCATTTATTGCCCAACCCTAACTGCCCCTTGAGAGGGCGGTGGGTGAGCTGCCATCTCGCACCCGCTGCAGTCCCCACATGGTGTCGGTAGACTCACAACACTGTTCGGAAAGGACTTCCAGGATTTTGGCACCAGCCACAGTGAAGGAATGGCCGATATATTTCCAAGTTGGGATGGTGAGTGGCTCGGAAGGGAAGCTTCTGTGCTCCACCCTGTCAGATTCCTTCAGAATTTAATATGTTTCAAGATGTCTCCACTAATTCTTCTCACTTCCACAGAATGGGTTGATCAGTGGCAAGTGACGGCCATCTCCCACAAGAGAGAATCGAGCCATCTCCCTTTGACATTCAATGGTGTTCCCATCACTGAATCCCCCACTGTCAACAGCCTCGGGGGTTACCATTGACCAGAAACTCAACTGGGCTCACCACATAAACACAGGCTACAAGAGCAGGTCAGAGGCTGGGAATCCTGCGGCGAGTAACTCACCCCCTGACTCCCCAAACCCTGTCCACCATCTACAAGGCACAAGTCAGGAGTGTAATGGAATACTCCCCACTTGCCTGGATGGGTGCAGCTCCAACAACACAAGAAGCTCAACACCATCCAGGACAAAGCAGCCCCGCTTGATTGGCACCACATCCACAAACATTCAATCCCTCCACCACTGATGCTCAGTAGCAGCAGTGTGTACTATCTACAAGATGCACTGCAGCAATTCACCAAAGATCCTTAGACAGCACCTTCCAAACCCGCGGCCACTTCCATCTAGAAGGACAAGGGCAGCAGATACCTGGGGACACCACCACCTGCAAGTTCCCCTCCAAGCCACTCACTATCCTGACTTGGAAAAATATCGCCGTTCCTTCACAGTCACTGGGTCAAAATCCTGGAACAACCACTAACAGCACCATGGATGTACCTACATCACGCAGGGACTGCAGCGGGTTCAAGAAGGCAGCTCACCCACTGCCAGCTCAAGGGACAATTAGCGAGTGATGAGGGTGGCAAATGGAGTGTTGGCCTTTGTCGCAGAGGGGGATTAGGGGAGAGAAGTTTTGCTCCAACTGGGCAGGGAATTGGTGAGAGTCACCTGGAGTATCGTCAACAGTCTGCTTTCCTTAAGGAGTGTTAAGAAACACAAAGATAGTTTTAAGGGATTTATATTTGGCTGGGTGATATGTTAGAAGATATAGTTTTAGGCTGGTTTAATGTAATATTTCAGTGCCTGGAGAGGAGCTATGGATAGATGAGGGGGAGGCGATGGCCTAGTGGGATTGTCCCTGGATTATTAATCCAGAAACTCAGCTAATGTTCCGGGGACCCGGGTTCGAATCCCACCACGGCAGACGGTGGAATTTGAATTCAATAAAAAATATCTGGAATTAAGAATCCACTGATGACCTGTTGTCGATTGTCGGGAAAAACCCGTCTGGCTCCTTTAGGGAAGGAAATCTGCCGTCCTTACCCGGTCTGGCCTACATGTGACTCCAGAGCCACAGCAATGTGGGTGACTCTCAACTGCCCTCCAAGGGGCAACTGGGGATGGGCAATAAATGCTGGGCCCAGCCAGCGATGCCCATGACTCAGGAATGAATAAGAAAGGATTATGGATGAGATTCTGGGGCCTCCCAGCCGCGTGTTTCCCACGGGGGGAGGGGGGGTGGTCTTTGTAACTCCTCCCCCACCCCTCCCCCCAGATGTCAATGGGAATTCCCATTGATTTCCCCATGCCAGCGGGAAACCTGCGGGGCAGCGGCACGCTGCCGGCCTGAACAGAGAAATTCCAGTCCCTGTTCCTCTCTCTCTCTCTCTCTGTCTCTCCCCTTCTCTGTGTGTACCTCTCTCTCTGTCTCTCTCTCTCTCTCTGTCTCTCTCTCTCTGTGTCTCTCTCTCTGTCTCTCTCTCTCTCTGTCTCTCTCTCTCATTGTCTCTCCCTCTCTCTCTCTCTCTCTCTGTCTCTCTCCCTCTCTGTCTGTCTGTCTCTCTGTCTGTGTGTCTCTCTCTCTGTGTGTCTCTCTCTCTCTCTCTGTGTCTCTCTCTCTCTGTGTCTCTCTCTCTGTGTCTCTCTCTCTCTGTGTCTCTCTCTCTCTCTCTCTGTCTCTCTCTCTCTGTCTCTCCCTCTCTCTCTCCCTCTCTCTCTCTCTGTCTCTCTCCCTCTCTCTCTCTCTCTCTCTTTCTCCGTCGCTCTCTCTCTCTCTCTCTCCCTCTCTCTCACTCTCCCTCTCTTTCTCTCTGTCTCTCTCCCTCTCGCTCTCTCTCTCTGTCTCTCTCTCTCTTTCTCCGTCGCTCTCTCTGTCTCTCTCTCTCTCTCTGTCTTTGTGTCTCGATCTCTCTGTCTCTCTCTCTCTGTCTCTCTGTCTCTCTCGCTCTCTGTCTCTCTCTCTGTCTCTCTCTCTCTCTGTCTCTTTCTGTCTCTCACTCTTTCTGTCTGTCTTTTCCTCTCTCTCTCTCTCTGTCTCTCTCTCTCTGTGTCTCTGTCTCTCTCTCGCTCTTTGTCTCTCTCTCTGTCTCTCTCTCTCTCTCTGTCTCTGTCTTTTCCTCTCTATCTCTCTCTCTGTCTCTCTCTCTCTCTCTGTCTCTCTCTGTCTCTCTCTCTTTCTCCCTTTCTCTGTCGCTCTCTCTGTCTCTCTCTCTCTCTCTGTCTCTGTGTCTCTGTCTCTCTCTCGCTCTTTGTCTCTCTCTCTGTCTCTCTCTCTCTCTGTCTCTGTCTTTTCCTCTCTATCTCTCTCTCTGTCTCTCTCTCTCTCCCTCTCTCTGTCTCTCTCTGTCTCTCTCTCTCTCCCTCTCTGTCTGTCTCTCTGTCTGTGTCTCTCTCTCTCTGTCTCTCTCCCACTCTCTCTCTCTCTCTCTCTGTGTCTCTGTCTCTCTCTCTGTCTCTCTCTCTCTGTCTCTCTCCCACTCTCTCTCTCTCTCTCTCTCTGTGTCTCTGTCTCTCTCTCTCTCCATCTCTCCCTCTCTCTCTCTGTCTCTCTCTCTCTCCGTCTCTCTCTCTCTCCGGTATTTATGGTGGGAAATGTTTGGTTGTTGAGGGGTTGACTTTAGTTCCTGTTGAGCTGCCCCCGGCCACAAGTTTAGAAATCAGAGAGGAAGCGTGGATTTGTCACATTGTGTGTCTGAGAGTGAGGCAGGTGTTTTATTTTGGAGTGGGGGAGGAGGAAGAGGCTGTGAGGGAGCTGGGGGAAAGGTCTCTCACTCTCTCTCACTGTCCTGCTGAGGATTGAGAAGGTTATAACAATGGAGCCACGGCAAACCGGCTAAACAGGCCCGAGAACGATGAGAGATAAAGAGAGTTGAGAAAGCTGAATAACTGGAGAGGGAGGTTTGCTCCCTGAGAAATCTGAGAGAAGCAATGACTATGTGGGGGGTAGGATTAGTAAGATTGCTGATGACGCAAAGATTGGCCGGTTGGTTAACAGTGAGTGTCTTGGGTTACAGGAAGATATGGATGGAATGGTCAAATGGGCGGATAAGTGGCGGATGGAATTTAACCCTGAAAAGTGTGAGGTGATCCACTTTGGAAGGAGTAATTTGACAAGGAAGAACTCAATGAATGGTAGGACACTGGGAAGTTCTGTGGAAAAAAAGGACCTTGGCGTCTTTGTCCATGGATCTCTGAAGATGGAAGAACATGTCAGTAGGATGGTGAAAAAGGCATCTGGGACACTCGCCTTTATTAATCGAGGCACAGATTACAAAAGCAGGGAAGCCATGTTGGAGATGGATAGAACTTTGGTGAGGTCACAGCTGGAGCACTGTGTGCAGTTCTGGTCACCACATTATAGGAAGGATGTGATTGCACTGGAGGGGGTGCAGAGGAGATTCCCCAGGATGCTGCCTGGGGTGGAGCATTTCAGCTATGAAGAGAGGTTGGATAGGCTTGGGTTGTTTTCTCTGAAGCAGAGAAGATTGAGGGGCGCCCTGATCGAGGTGGACAAGATTATGAGGGGCATGGACAGAGTGGATAAAGAACAGCTGTTCCCCTTAGTTGAAGGGTCAGTCACGAGGGGGACATCGGTTCAAGGTGAGAGGCAGGAGGTTTGGGGGGGATTTGAGGAAAAGCTTTTTACCCAGAGGGTGGTGAGGGTCTGGAATGCACTGCCTGGGAGGGTGGAGGAGGCGGGAGGCCTCACATCCTTTAAAAAGTACCTGGATGAACACTTGGCTCATCATCACATTCAGGGCTCTGGGCCAAGAGCTGGCAGATGGGGTTAGGTGGGAGGTCAGGTGTTCCTCACGTGAGGGTACAGACTCGATGGGCTGAAGGACCATTTCTACACTGTGAGATTAGAACATAGAACATAGAACATAGAAAGCCACAGCACAAACAGGCCCTTCGGCCCACAGGTTGCGCCGATCACATCCCCACCTCTAGGCCTATCTATAGCCCTCAATCCCATTAAATCCCATGTACTCATCCAGAAGTCTCTTAAAAGACCCCAACGAGTTTGCCTCCACCACCACCGACGTCAGCCGATTCCACTCACCCACCACCCTCTGAGTGAAAAACTTACCCCTGACATCTCCTCTGTACCTACCCCCCAGCACCTTAAACCTGTGTCCTCTCGTAGCAACCATTTCAGCCCTTGGAAATAGCCTCTGAGAGTCTACCCTATCCAGACCTCTCAACATCTTGTAAACCTCTATCAGGTCACCTCTCATCCTTCGTCTCTCCAGGGAGAAGAGACCAAGCTCCCTCAACCTATCCTCATAAGGCATGCCCCCCAATCCAGGCAACATCCTTGTAAATCTCCTCTGCACCCTTTCAATGGCTTCAACATCTTTCCTGTAATGAGGTGACCAGAACTGCGCGCAGTACTCCAAGTGGGGTCTAACCAGGGTCCTATAAAGCTGCAGCATTATCTCCCGACTCCTAAACTCAATCCCTCGATTAATGAAGGCCAGTACGCCGTACGCCTTCTTGACCGCATCCTCCACCTGCGAGGCCGATTTAAGAGTCCTATGGACCCGGACCCCAAGGTCCTTCTGATCCTCTACACTGCTAAGAATGGTACCCTTCATATTATATTGCTGCTTCATCCCATTGGATCTGCCAAAATGGATCACCACACACTTATCCGGGTTGAAGTCCATCTGCCACTTCTCCGCCCAGTCTTGCATTCTATCTATGTCTCGCTGCAACTTCTGACATCCCTCCAAACTATCCACAACACCACCTACCTTGGTGTCGTCAGCAAACTTACCAACCCATCCCTCCACTTCCTCATCCAGGTCATTTATGAAAATGACAAACAGCAAGGGTCCCAGAACAGATCCCTGGGGCACTCCACTGGTCACTGACCGCCATGCAGAGAAAGACCCCTCCACAGCCACTCTCTGCCTTCTGCAGGCAAGCCAGTTCTGGATCCACAAGGCAACAGCCCCTTGGATCCCATGCCCTCTCACTTTCTCAAGAAGTCTTGCATGGGGGACCTTATCGAACGCCTTGCTGAAGTCCATATAGACCACATCCACCGCTAAGATTCTAAGAACTTTGAGTTAAAGAAGCCATTCCATTTAACTAGATTTATAGTCTGGAGGGCACCTCTGCAGAAGTTGGAAACATGTGCAGACAGTCCCTGAGAATTCTCTCTCTCTCCACAAAATCTCTCTGAAAGCTTCAGGACTGTCAGCACAATTCATAGGCATACGGCGCGCTTACCTTCATCAGCCGGGGCATTGAGTACAGGAGTTGGGAAATCATGTTGCAGCTATATTAAACCTGGGTTAGGCTGCATTTGGAGTATTGCGTGCAGTTCTGGTCACCACACTACCAGAGGATGTGGAAGCTTTGGAGAGAGTGTGAAGCAGGTTCACCAGGATGTTGCCTGGTCTCGAGGGTGTCGGCTATGAGGAGAGGTTGGATAAACTAGGATTGTTTTCACTGGAAAGACGGAGGCTGAGGGGAGACCTGGTCTACAGAATGATGAGAGGCACAGACAGGGTGGAGAGTCAGAGGCTTTTCCCCAGGGTAGAAGTGTCAATGACAGGGGGGCACAGGGTCAGGGTGAGAGGGGGAAAGTTTAAGGGAGATGTGCGGGGGGGAGTTTTTCACACAGAGAGTGGTGGGTGCCTGGAACGCGCTGCCAGAGGAGGTGGTGGAAGCAGGAACATTAACAACATTTAAGAGACATCTGGATGGGTCCCTGGATAGGGAGGGAATAGAGGGATAGGGACTGAGTGAGGGCAGAAGGGTTTACATAGAACAGTACAGCACAGAACAGGCCCTTCGGCCCACGATGTTGTGCCGAGCTTTATCTGAAACCAAGATCAAGCTATCCCACTCCCTATCATCCTGGTGTGCTCCATGTGCCTATCCAATAACCGCTTAAATGTTCCTAAAGTGTCTGACTCCACTATCACTGCAGGCAGTCCATTCCACACCCCAACCACTCTCTGCGTAAAGAACCTACCTCTGATATCCTTCCTGTATCTCCCACCACGATCCCTATAGTTATGCCCCCTTGTAATAGCTCCATCCACCCGAGGAAATAGTCTTTGAACGTTCACTCTATCTATCCCCTTCATCATTTTATAAACCTCTATTAAGTCTCCCCTCAGCCTCCTCCGCTCCAGAGAGAACAGCCCTAGCTCCCTCAACCTTTCCTCATAAGACCTACCCTCCAAACCAGGCAGCATCCTGGTAAATCTCCTCTGCACTCTTTCCAGCGCTTCCACATCCTTCTTATAGTGAGGTGACCAGAACTGCACACAATATTCCAAATGTGGTCTCACCAAGGTCCTGTACAGTTGCAGCATAACCGCACGGCTCTTAAACTCCAACCCCCTGTTAATAAAAGCTAACACACTATAGGCCTTCTTCACAGCTCTATCCACTTGAGTGGCAACCTTTAGAGATCTGTGGATATGAACCCCAAGATCTCTCTGTTCCTCCACAGTCTTCAGAACCCTACCTTTGACCCTGTAATCCACATTTAAATTTGTCCTACCAAAATGAATCACCTCACATTTATCAGGGTTAAACTCCATTTGCCATTTTTCAGCCCAGCTTTGCATCCTATCTATGTCTCTTTGCAGCCTACAACAGCCCTCCACCTCATCCACTACTCCACCAATCTTGGTGTCATCAGCAAATTTACTTTCAGTTTAGTTCGGCCATCATGATCAGCACAGGCTTGGAGGGCCGAAGGGCCTGTCCCTGTGCTGGACTTTTTTGTCTTTTTTTCTAGCAAGTATATTTATGGTTGCTAACTGTTTCTAAAGTGGGATTGATGTCTTTAGAGGAAGGTTGCTCAATTGGAATGGAAATAATGATCAGTTAAAAAGTTAAATTGGTTCATTTCATTTATAAATATTGTTCAACTGTTAATAATTACGCTGCATTTTTTTGTTATATTTAAATTGTGTTATTAAATAAAGTTTGTTTCACTGTAGAAGAGCCTGATTTTGCCAGTGGAATTATTCCTGACCGGGAATATCCTTTTACCGCATCCATCCCAAATTAGGATAATTATTGGGGTCTGGCCTGGCGTCCAAATGTAATTTGGGATTCGAGTCCAGGATCCTAACAGGAGGGATAAGTTTATGTTGGAAGGAGCTCAGAGAAGGTTCACTGGGCTGATTGCTGGGATGAAGGGGGATTTTGTCTCATGGGGAAAGGTTGGAGTAGATCAGAGTCTGCACCCATTAGAGTTTAGAGAAATGAGAAGTGATCTGATTAAAACACATTGGATTCTGAGGGGGGGCTTGTGATGTTGAGAGGATCTTTCTTTTCCTCATGGGGGGGTTCTATAATTGGGGTGGACACAGTTTTGGAATAAGGAGCTGTCTCATTGAAGACAGAGGCATGTCTTTGCTCAGAGAGCGATTAGTCTGCGTGATTCCCCCGCCCCCCGCCCCGCCCCGCCCCCCGCCCTCCCAGACACCAGTGGGGTCTGCGGCTTATTGAATATATTACGGTTTAGACAAATTTCTAATCGACAAGGGGAGGAGCGGGAGGCGGGAATCAATGGTTATGAGAGACGGACGGGGAAATGGATTTGAGGCCACAATTAGAACAGCCATGATCTTACTGAATGGTGGAGCAGGCTTGAGGGGCTGAATGGCCTACAACAAGTGGCAACTAACATTCGTGCCACACAAATGCCAGGAAATGACCATCACCAATAAGAGACACTCTAACCACTGCCCCTTGACATTCAATGGTGTCACCATCACTGAATCCCCCACTGTCAACATCCTGGGGGTTACCATTGACCAGAAACTCAACTGGACTCACCACATAAACACAGTGGCAACAAGAGCAGGTCAGAGGCTAGAAATACTGCGGCAAGTAACTCACCCCCTGACTCCCCAAAGCCTGTCCACCATCTACAAGGCACAAGTCAGGAGTGTGATGGAATACTCCCCACTTGCCTGGATGGGTGCAGCTCCAACAACACAAGAAGCTCAACACCATCCAGGACAAAGCAGCCCCGCTTGATTGGCACCACATCTACAAACATTCAATCCCTCCACCACTGACGCTCAGTAGCAGCAGTGTGTACTATCTACAAGATGCACTGCAGCAATTCACCAAAGATCCTTAGACAGCACCTTCCAAACCCGCGGCCACTTCCATCTGGAAGGACAAGGGCAGCAGATACCTGGGAACACCACCACCTGCAAGTTCCCCTCCAAGCCACTCACCATCCCGACTTGGAAATATATCGGCGTTCCTTCACAGTCGCAGGGTCAAAATCCTGGAATTCCCTCCCTAACGGCATTGTGGGTCAACCCACAGCACATGGACTGCAGCGATTCAAGAAGGCAGCTCATCACCACCTTCTCAAGGGCAACTAGGGATGGGCAATAAATGCTGGCCAGCCAGCGACGCCCATGTCCCACAAATGGATAAAAATCCACCTGCTCGCAATTAGTGTTGAATCTGAAGAGTATTTCTCTTTGCCTTTCAGACACATGGAGAGTTCTGGTTGCTTGTTACGTCACGGACGATCCCAGCCCCCTGGAGATGATGTGTGAAGTCACGGCTGACGGCCGCATCTTTATTTATTATGACACCAGCATCCATTTGTTGGAGGAGGGCCTGGATGAATACCGTGGGGTTCTTGTCGAACTGGCATGGGATCGCAACAGGACCATCGCCTCACTCCGCCGGACGATGGCCTTAGCTGCCGTGGCCACCAACTTCTCAAACCCCCCGAACGGTGAGTCGGGGAGACCAGGGCTGTGGCCCCCAGTGGCAGCATTCCCTCTCCGTCATGCCCAGACATGCCGTGCCCGAGGGCTGCTGTGCCAGTCCCATGCTCACTGCCTGTGTCTGCCCAGGTGGCAGGCGGACATCCCCAACACTTGTACATCCCGGGGGCACAAGGTTGGCGGGGGAGGGGGGCAGTGGGGGCGGGTGGTGTTGGGGGGCACCCAGAGAGAGAGAGAGAGAGAAAGACAGAAACAGAGAGAGAGAGAGAGAGACAGAGAGAGAGAGACAGAGAGAGACAGAGACAGAGAGAGAGACAGAGAAAGAGAGAGAGACAGAGAAAGAGACAGAGACAGAGAGATAGAGAGAGAGAGACAGACAAAGAGAGTGAGAGACAGAGAGAGAGAGACAGAGAGACAGAAACAGAGAGAGAGAGGGGGAGAGAGAGGCAGAGAGAGAGAGGGAGAGAGAGAGAGAGAGAGAGAGACAGAGAGAGAGAGATAGACAGAGAGAGAGAGGCAGAGAGAGAGACAGAGAGAGACAGAAACAGAGAAAGCGAGGGGGAGAGAGGTAGGGAGAGAGAGAGAGACAGAGAGAGAGATAGACAGAGAAATAGGTAGGGAGAGACAGGGCAAGAGATGGAGAGAGATCAAGAGAACCATAGAATCCATACAGTGCAGAAGGAGGCCACTTATTCCATTCAGTCTGCACTGACTCTGACAGATCTTATCACCCAGACACCCCCCCATCACCCTGGCATAACCCCCACACCATTTACCATGGCCAATCCACCTAACCTACACATCTTTGGACACTAAGAGACAATTTAGCACGGCCAATCCACCTAACCTGCAAATCTTTGGACTGTGGGAGGAAACCAGAGCACCCGGAGGAAACCCACGCAGACACAGGTAGAACGTGCGAACTCCGCACAGACAGTGACCCAAGCCGGGAATTGAACCCGGGTCCCTGGCGCTATGAGGCAGCAGCATTAACCACTGTGCCACCGTGCTGACCCAAATTTGAACTCATGTCCCATTACGCTGAGCCTCTGGATTACCCTTCTGGTGACATTATCCTGACCACCATCTGGGAATTTGAGTGACCACGTTTGCCTGTCTAACAGTGAACAGTTCCAGAATGTGGATGTTTTAGAGTCAGGGGTTTACAGCATGGAAACAGGCCCTTCGGCCCAACTTGTCCATGCTGCCCACTTTTAACCACTAAGCTAGTCCCAATTGCCAACATTTGGCCCATGTCCCTCTATACCCATCGTACCCATGTAACTGTCTGAATGCTTTTTAAAAGATATCCGCCTCTACTACTGCCTCTGGCAGCTTGTTCCAGACACTCACCACCCTCTGTGTGAAAACATTGCCCCTGTGGACACTTTTGTATCTCTCCCCTCTCACCTTAAACCTATGCCCTCTAGTTTTAGACTCCCCGACCTTCGGGAAAAGATGTTGTATAAGTCGGAGGCAAAGTCTTTGATGACTTTGATGTGTCTTCATCGAGATTTTTTTTACTCTTTGTGGGACACGGGCATCGCTGGCTGGGCCCAGCATTTATTGCTAATCCCTAGTTGCCCCTTGGAGGGCAGTTGAGAGTCAACCACATTGCTGTGGCTCTGGAGTCACATGTAGGCCAGACCGGGTAAGGACGGCAGATTTCCTTCCCTGAAGGAACCAGATGGGTTTTTCTGACAATCCACAATGGGTCATCAGTAGATTCTTCATTCCAGATTTTTTAAAATTAAAATTAAATTCCACCATCTGCCGTGGCGGGATTCGAACCCGGGTCCCCGGAACAATAGCTGAGTTTCTGGATTAATAGTCTAGCAATAATACTACTAGCCTATCGCCTCACCTTGCCATGGTTTAATTGGGGACTTCTCACCTGCATGGTCCCAATCATTCCATCGCCGTCTGATAGGCAGGAAACTGGCAAATGGAATTCAATGTGGGAATGTGAGACTGTTTGTTTGGGAGAGAGATTGGGAAGGATTATTTAAATGGAGAGAGGCAGAAAGCTGTAGCACAAAGGACTCGGGGCACTCCTTGTTCATGAACGTCAGAATGCTAGCACACAGGTGCAGAAAGTAATAGGGAAGGCCAATGGAAAGCTGGATTTTAGGAGTATTAAAGTGAAGAGGTCTTGCTGCATCTGTACAAGATATTAGTGAGGCTACATTTACAATACTGTGTACCGATGTGGTCCCTTTATATAAGGGAAGATATTTTATCATTGGAGGCAGCACAGAGGAGGTTTACTCGGATAAAAGCAAATTACTGCGGATGCTGAAATCTGCAACCAAAAGAGGAAATGCTGGAAAACCTCAGCGGGTCTGGCAGCATCTGTAAGGAGAGAAAAGAGCTGACGTTTCGAGTCCAGATGTCAAAGCTTTGACAAAGGGTCATCTGGACTCGGAACGTCAGCTCTTTTCTCTCCTAACATGCTGCCAGGTTTACTAGGACATCAGGAACATCGGAATTAGGACAGAAGTCGGCAAATTCAGTCCTTCGAGCCTGCTCCGCTTTTCAATCAGATCATGGCTGATCTCTCCCTGGTCTCAAACCCACCTCCCCACCTGTTCCCCAAATCCCCGAATCCCTTTTTTATGAGATATACTTCTACCTCCTTCCTGAAACCGTTCAATGATTCAGATTCCACCGCGCGATGGGGCAGCGAGTTCCACAAATTCACCACCCTCTGCGAGAAGTAGTTCCTCCTCCTCTCAGTATTGAATCTACTGCCTCTCAACCTATACCTGTGACCTCTTGTTCCAGATTACCCCACAAGAGGAAACATTTACTTTATCCAATCCCTTTCAGTATCTTATACACCTCGATCAGATCCCCACTCATCTTTCTAAACTCCAGCGAGTATCAGCCCAAACTGTTTAATCTCCACTCATATTTTTATAAATGACCTGGATGAGGAAGTGTAAGGATGGGTTGGCAAGTTTGCTGATGACACAAAGGTTGGTGGGGTTGTGGATAGTGTAGAGGGATGTCAGCAGTTGCAACGAGACATAGATAGAATGCAAGACTGGGCGGAGAAGTGGCAGATGGACTTCAACCCAGATAAGTGTGTGGTGGCTCATTTTGGCAGGTCGAATAGGATGGAAGAATATAATATAAGAGGTGATAGAGAGGAGTTACAGGCAGGTGGTCACACCGGGGCCACGGGAGGCAGACAAGTGGGTCACGGTTAGGAAGGGGAAGGGGAAAGGTCAGGTACTAGAGAGTACCCCGGTGGCTGTGCCCCTTAACAATAAGTACTCCTGTTTAAGTACTGTTGGGGGGAGCAGCCGACCTGGGGGAAGCAATAGTGGCCGTGCCCCCGGGGCAGAGTCCGGCCCGGCAGCTCAGAAGGAGAGGGAAAGGGAGGATGAGCAAACTGACCACAGCACCAAGGTACAGGGAGCCGTCCAAGTGGGGGGAGAAACAAGAAATGTAGTAGAAATTGGAGATAGTACACTTTTGGATGCTGTTGGGGGGGGGGGGGGGACTTAGCAGGGGTAAGCCATGGGTACAGGTCACTGGATCAGAGTCTGTCCTTGTGGCTCAGAAGGGAAGGGGGGAGAGGAGTAGAGGATTAGTCATTGGGGACTCCATAGTTAAAGGGACGGATAGGAGATTCTGCGGGAATGAGAGAGACTCGCGGTTGGTGAGTTGCCTCCCAGGAGCCAGAGTCCGCGATGTCTCGGATCGTGTTTTCGAAATCCTTAAGGGGGAGGGGGACCAGCCCCAAGTTGTGGTTCACATCGGCACTCAAGACATAGGTAGGAAAAGGGGTGGGGATGTAAGGCAGAAATTCAGGGAGTTAGGGTGGAAGCTTAGGGCGAGAACAAACAGAGTTGTTATCTCTGGTTTGTTACCCGTGCCACGGGATAGCGAGGAGAGGAATAGGGAGAGAGAGCAGTTGAACACGTGGTTACAGGGATGGTGCAGGAGGGAGGGATTCAGATACCTGGACAATTGAGGCTCTTTCTGGGGTAGGTGGGACCTCTACAAAAAGGATGGTCTGCACCTGAACCAGAGGGGTACCAATATCTTGGGGGGGAAATTTGCTAATGCTCTTCGGGAGGGTTTAAACTAATTCAGCAGGGGGGTGGGTACCTGAATTGTAGCTCCGGTGTACAGGAGGTTGAGAGTAGTGAGGTCATGGATGAGGTTTCAGGGTCGCAGGAGTGTACTGGCAGGCAGGAAGGCGGTTTGAAGTGTGTATACTTCAACGCCAGGAGCATCCGGAATAAGGAGGGTGAGCTTGCAGCATGGGTTGGTACCTGGGATTTCGATGTTGTGGCCATCTCGGAGACATGGATAGAGCAGGGACAGGAATGGATGTTGCAGGTTCCAGGGTTTAGATGTTTCAGTAAGTGCAGGGAAGGTGGTAAAAGAGGGGGAGGTGTGGCATTGTTAGTCAAGGACAGTATTACGGTGGCAGAAAGGACATTTGATGAGGACTCGTCTACTGAGGTAGTTTGGGCTGAGGTTAGAAACAGGAAAGGAGAGGTCACCCTGTTGGGAGTTTTTTATAGACCTCTGAAAAGTTCCAGAGATGTAGAGGAAAAGATTGCAAAGATGATTCTGGATAGCAGCAAAAGTAACAGGGTAGTTGTTCTGGGGGGACTTTAACTTTACAAATATTGACTGGAAAAGCTATAGTTCGAGTATTTTAGAGGGGTCAGTTTTTGTCCAATATGTGCAGGGAGGCTTCCTGACGCAGTATGTAGATAGACCAACAAGAGGCGAGGCCACATTGGATTTGGTACTGGTTAATGAACCAGGCCAGGTGTTAGATTTGGAGGTAGGTGAGCACTTTGGTGACAGTGACCACAATTCAATTACGTTTACTTTAGCAATGGAAAAGGATAGGTATATACCAAAGGGCAAGAGTTATAGCTGGGGGAAAGGAAATTATGATGCGATTAGGCGAGATTTAGCTGGCATAGGTTGGGGAAGGAAACTGCAGGGGATGGGCACAATTGTAATGTGGAACTTGTTCAAGGAACAGCTGCTACGCGTCCTTGATAAATATGTACCTGTCAGGCAGGGAGGAAGCAGACGTGTGAGGGAACTGTGGTTTACTAAGGAGGTTGAATCTCTTGTGAAGAGGAAGAAGGAGACTTATGTTAAGATGAGACGTGAAGGCTCAGTTAGGGAGCTTGAGAGTTACAGGTTAGCCAGGAAGGACTTAAAGAAAGAGTTAAGAAGAGCCAGGAGGGGACATGAGAAGTCTTTGGCAAGTAGGATCAAGGAAAACCCTAAAGCTTTCTATAGGTATGTCAGGAGTAAAAGAATGACTAGGGTAAGATTAGGGCCAGTCAAGGACAGTAGTGGGAAGTTGTGCGTGGAGTCTGAAGAGATAGGAGAGGCACTAAATGAGTATTTTTCGTCGGTATTCACACTGGAGAGGGACAGTGTTGCCGAGGGGAGTACTGAGATGCAGGCTGTTGAACTGGATGGGATTGATGTTCATAAGGAGGAGGTGTTAGCAATTCTGGAAAGGGTAAAAATAGATAAGTCCCCTGGGCCGGATGGGATTTATCCTAGGATTCTCTGGGAGGCTAGAGAAGAGATTGCAGAGCCTTTGACTTTGATCTTTGGGTCGTCATTGTCTACTGGAACAGTGCCAGAAGACTGGAGGATAGCAAATGTTGTTCCCTTGTTCAAGAAGGGGAGTAGGGACAACCCTGGTAATTATAGACCGGTGAGCCTTACTTCTGTTGTGGGCAAAGTATTGGAAAGGATTATAAGAGATAGGATTTATAATCACCTAGAAAGGAATAATTTGATTAGGGATAGTCAGCACGGTTTTGTGAAGGGTAGGTCGTGCCTCACAAACCTTATTGAGTTCTTTGAGAAGGTGACCAAAGAGGTGGATGAGGGTAAAGCGGTTGATGTGGTGTATATGGATTTCAGCAAAGCGTTTGATAAGGTTCCCCATGGTAAGCTTTTGCAGAAAATACGGACACATGGGATTGAGGGTGATTTAGTGGTTTGGATCAGGAATTGGCTAGCTGGAAGAAAACAGAGGGTGGTGGTTGATGGGAAATATTCATCCTGGAGTTCAGTTACTAGTGGTGTACCGCAAGGATCTGTTTTAGGGCCACTGCTGTTTGTCATTTTTATTAATGACCTGGATGAGGGCGTAGAAGGATGTGTTAGTAAATTTGCGGATGACACTAAAGTCGGTGGAGTTGTAGACAGTGCGGAGGGAAGTGGCAGGTTACAGAGGGACATAGATAAGCTGCAGAGCTGGGCTGAGAGGTGGAAAATGGAGTTTAATGCGGAAAAGTGCAAAGTGATTCACTTTGGAAGGAGTAACAGGAATACAGAGTACTGGGCTAATGGTAAGATACTTGGTAGTGTGGATGAACAGAGGGATCTGGGTGTCCATGTGCATAGATCCCTGAAAGTTGGCACCCAGGTTGATAGGGTTGTTAAGAAGGCGTACGGTGTGTTAGCTTTTATTGGTAGAGGGATTGAGTTTCGGAGCCAGGAGGTCATGTTGCAACTGTACAAAACTCTGGTGCAGCCGCACTTGGAGTATTGCGTACAGTTCTGGTCGCCGCATTATAGGAAAGATGTGGAAGTGTTGGAAAGGGTGCAGAGGAGATTTACCAGGATGTTGCCTGGTATGGTGGGAAAATCATATGAGGAAAGGCTGAGGGACTTGAGGTTGTTTTCGTTAGAGAGAAGAAGGTTAAGAGGTGACTTAATAGAGGCATACAAGATGATCAGAGGATTAGATAGGGTGGATAGTGAGAGCCTTTTTCCTCGGATGGTGATGGCTAGCACGAGGGAACATAGCTTTAAATGAGGGGTGATAGATATCGGACAGATGTTAGAGGTAGGTTCTTTACTCAGAGAGTAGTAAGGGCATGGAATGCCCTGCCTGCAGCAGTAGTGGACTCGTCAACATTAAGAGCATTCAAATGGTTATTGGATAAACATATGGATGATATTGGAATAGTGTAGGTTAGAGGGGCTTTAGATTGGTTTCACTGGTCGGTGCAACATCAAGGGCCGAAGGGCCTGTACTGCGCTGTAATGTTCTATGTTCTATGTTCTATTAAGGGTAAGACGCTTGGCAGTGTGGAAGATGAAAAGAAATCCGGGAAATTATAGGCCAGTAAGTTTGACGTCGGTGGTGGGCAAGTTATTGGAAGGTGTGATAAGGGATAGGATCTACAAATATTTGGATAGACAGGGACTTATTAGGGAGAGTCAACATGGCTTTGTGCGTGGTAGGTCATGTTTGACCAATCTATTAGAGTTTTTCGAGGAGGTTACCAGGAAAGTGGAGGAAGGGAAGGCGGTGGATGTTGTCTACCTGGATTTCAGCAAGGCCTTTGACAAGGTCCCTCATGGGAGGTTAGTTAGGAAGGTTCAGTCGCTGGGTATACATTGGGAGGTAGTAAATTGGATTAGACACTGGCTCAATGGAAGAACTCACCTGAAGAAGGGGCTTAGAGCTCCGAAAGCCTGTGTGGCTTTTGCTACCAAATAAACCTGTTGGACTTTAACCTGGTGTTGTTAAATTTCTTACTCTTTCAATGGAAGAAGCCAGAGAGTGGTTGTGGAGGATTGCTTCTCTGAGTGGAGGCCTGTGACTAGTGGTGTGCTGCAGGGATCGGTGCTGGGTCCATTGTTGTTTGTCATCTATATCAATGATCTGGATGATAATGTGGTAAATTGGATCAGCAAGTTTGCTGATGATACAAAGATTGGAGGTGTAGTGGACAGTGAGGAAGGTTTTCAAAGCTTGCAGAGGGATTTGGACCAACTAGAAAAATGGGCTCAAAAATGGCAAATGGAATTTCACGCAGACAAGTGTGAGATATTGCACATTGGAAGGACAAACCAAAGTAGAACATACAGGGTAAATGGTAGGACTCTGGAGAGTGCAGTTGAACAGAGGGATCTGGGAATACAGGTACAGAATTCCCTAAAAGTGACGTCACAGGTGGATAGGGTCGTAAAGAGTGCCTTTGGTACATTGGCCTTTATAAATCGGAGTATCGAGTATAAAAGTTGGAGTGTTATGGTAAGGTTATATAAGGCATTGGTGAGGCCGAATTTAGAGTATTGTGTACAGTTTTGGTCACCTAGTTACAGGAAGGATGTAAATAAGGTTGAAAGAGTGCAGAGAAGGTTCACAAGGATGTTGCCGGGACTTGAGAAGCTGAGTTACAGAGAGAGAATGAAGAGGTTGGGACTTCATTCCCTGGAGCGTAGAAGAATGAGGGGAGATTTGATAGAGGTGTATAAGATTTTGATGGGTATAGAAAGAGTGAATGCAAGCAGGCTTTTTCCACTGAGGCTAGGGGAGAAAAAAACCAGAGGGCATGGGTTAAGGGTGAAAGGAGAAAAGTTTAAAGGGAATATTAGGGGGGGCTTCTTCACGCAGAGAGTGGTGGGAGTGTGGAATGAGCTGCCGGATAAAGTGGTAAATGCGGGGTCACTTTTAACATTTAAGAAAAACTTGGATGGGTTCATGGATGAGAGGGGTGTGGAGGGATATGGTCCAAGTGCAGGTCAGTGGGACTAGGCAAAAAATGGTTCGGCACAGACAAGAAGGGCCAAAAGGCCTGTTTCTGTGCTGTAATTTTCTATGGTTCTATCAGAAGGATCTTGGGGTCCGGGCTCATAGGACATTCAAAGCAGCGTCGCAGGTCGAGGCTGTGGTTAAGAAGGTGTATGGAATACTGGCCTTCCTCAATAGAGGAATTGAGTTTAGAAATCGGGAGATAATGCTGCAGCTGTATAGGACTCTGGTCAGACCCCACCTGGAGTACTGTGCCCAGTTCTGGTCGCCTCATTACAGAAAGGATGTGGAAGCCATAGAAAGGGTGCAGAGGAGATTTACAAGGATGTTGCCTGGATTAGGTGGCATGCTTATGAGGATAGGTTGAGAGAGCTAGGTCTTTTCTCCTTGGAGAGGCGAAGGATGAGAGGTGACCTGATAGAGGTGTACAAGATGTTGAGGGGTATTGATAGAGTGGATTCTCAGAGGCTTTTA
This sequence comes from Mustelus asterias, assembly GCF_964213995.1. Taxonomy (NCBI): domain Eukaryota; kingdom Metazoa; phylum Chordata; class Chondrichthyes; order Carcharhiniformes; family Triakidae; genus Mustelus; species Mustelus asterias. The sequence goes on along the minus strand of NW_027592658.1, from coordinate 28,846 downwards.
CCCAGGGCTGAAATGGTTGCTATGAGAGGTCACAGGTTTAGGGTGCTGGGAGAAGGTACAGAGGAGATGTTAGGGGTAAGTTTTTCACACAGAGGGTGGTGGGTGCGTGGAATCGGCTGCCGGTAGTGGTGGTGGAGGCGGATTCGATAGGGTCTTTGAAGAGACTTTTGGATAAGTTCATGGAAGTTAGTAAGATAGAGGGTTATAGGTAAGCCTAGTAGGTAGGGACATGTTCGGCACAACTTGTGGGCCGAAGGGCCTGTTTGTGCTGCAGCTTTTCTATGTTCTATGTTCTATATGTCAACCCTTTCATTCCCGGAATCAATCTGGCGAAGCCAGATTTGCAGGGAGTGCCTTTTGAGAAAAGATTGAACGAGATTGGTTTCAGGGATGAAGCATTATCTTTTAAAGAGAGATTGAGCAGTTTAGGTCCGTACTGGCTGGAGTTTAGAAGGGGAGATCTAATCGGGGAATATAAGGTGCGAAAGGGGTTTGACAGACGCAGAACGGATGTTTCCCCTTGTTGGCCATAGTTTTCGGCTAAGATTGAAAACAGGAATGAGGACTTCACTCAGAGGGTGGTGAATCTGTGGAATTCTCTGGCCCAGAGTGCAGTGGATGCTGGAACACTAAACACATTCAAGGAGAAAGTCGATTGGTGTTTATTCAGTAGCGAGATGAAGAGTTCCGGGGAAACGGGCAGGAAGGTGAAGCTGAGGCTGAGATGAGATCAGCCAGGATCATATTGAATGGTGGAGCAGGCTCGAGGGGCTGAATGGCCTCCTACTGTTCCTAGTTCTTATATAGGTTGGAGTTTGTACTCCTTGGGCTTGAGGAGAATGAGAGGTGACATGATTGAAACTGTGTACAGTTCTGGTCACCCTATTATAGAAAGGATATTATTCAACTAGAAAGAGTGCAGAAAAGATTTACCAGGATGCTACCGGGACTTGATGGATTGACTTATAGGGAGAGGTTAGAGAGACTGGGACCCTTTTCCCTGGAGCGTAGGAGGCTGAGGGGTGACCTTATAGAGGTCTATAAAATAATGAGGGGCACAGATCAGCTAGATAGTCAATATCTTTTCCCAAAGATAGGGGAGTCTAAAACTAGAGGGCAGAGGTTTAAGGTGAGAGGGGAGAGATACAAAAGTGTCCAGAGGGGCAATTTTTTCACACAGAGGGTGGTGAGTGTCTGGAACGAGCTGCCAGAGGTAGTAGTAGAGGTGGGTACAATTTTGTCTTTTAAAAAGCATTTAGACAGTTACATGGGTAAGATGGGTATAGAGGGATATGGACCAAACGCAGGCAAGTGGGATTAGCTTAATGGCAAAAAGTGGGCGGCATGGACAAGTTGGGCCGAAGGGCCTGTTTCTATGCTGTAAACCTCTATGACTCCAAGCGTATAAGATTCTCAGGAGATTAGACAGGGTAAATGCGAAGAGGATGTTTCCACTCATGGGAGAGTGTGGGAGCAGAGGATAGAAACACAGAATAAGATGGATTTGAGGAGGAATTTCTTCACCTAGGGAGTGATGAATCTTTGGAATTCTTTATCCCGGGAATCTGTGGGGGCTGAGACCTTGAACATTTTCATGGGACATGGAACAGTGCAGCACAGAGACAGGCCCCTCGGCCCACCATGCTGTGCTGAACATGAGGCCAAATTAAACTAATCCCTGTTCCCTGCCCTTGCTCCATATCCCTCTGTTTCTGGCATATTCCTGGGCTTATCTAAAAGCCCGTTAATCGCCCCGATCGTACCTGCCTCCACCCCCACCCCAGGCAGCGCGTTCCAGACACCCACCACCCTCTGTGTAAAAAACTTACCCCTCACATCTCCTCTGAACTTCCCCCCTCTCACCTTAAGTGTGTGCCCCCCCCAGTATTAGACATTTCAGCCCTGGGATCAGTCAGGGAATTACGGGTTACGGAGCTAAGGCAGGAACGTTGGGATTAGTCAGCGTTAGATCAGCCATGATCTTATTGAATGATGGACTGGGGCTCAAAGGGCTGAATGGCCTCCTCCTGTTCCTATTTTTTATGACCTTATCTGTGGTGAGGCAGCTCCAGGGTGGAAAATGCAACACGATGTGAGTCACCAGTTCATTGTGAAACATCACATTTCAGAAATGGCCGACCTTCTCCTGTTCCCAGAGAAAGAGGTCACCTACGGCGAGGCAAACATTCTGAGCTGTCTGGTGAGTGGGGTCTTCCCTCCGACAATCGCCATCACTCTACAGGTCAATGGAGCGCCCCTCCACACTGACGCAAACTCCTCCAGGTTCTGGCATGGTGAGAATTGGCGCTTTGAATTTGTCCGCCGTGCGCATATCCGACCTGAAGCTGGGGACACGTACTCCTGCCGAGTCCTGCACACCGTCAGTAAGGAGGTGAAGGTGGCGTACTGGGGTAAGAGAGACCGTAATGTTTATCCGTTACATTGTGCAAGGGTCCCATGGCGTCATTCGGGAAGGATTCGGAGAGGGTGCAGGAGAGGTTTTCCAGGATGCTGCCTGGATTGGAGGGTATGGACTATAAGGAGAGGCTGGACAAACTAGGGTTGTTTTCTCTGGAGCAGCGGAGGCTGACAGAGACCTGATAGAAGTCGATAAAATGATGAGAGGCACAGACAGGGTTGCCCAAAAGACCATAAGACATAGGAGCAGAGTTAGACCATTCGGCCCATTGAGTCTACTCTGCTATTGCATCATGGCTGATGCGTTTCTCATCCCCATTCTCCTCCCTTTTCCCCACAACCCCGATCCCCTTATTAATCAAGAACCTATCTATCTCTGTCTTAAAGACACTCAATTACAGTATTAGGGAGAGGTGTAGGGGTTGGAGGAGGTTACAGAGAGAGGGAGGGTTGTAGGGACTGTATGAGGTTAAAGAGATAGGGAGGGGTGTAGGAACTGTATGAGGTTAAAGAGATAGGGAGGGGTGTAGGGGCTGGAGGAGGTTACAGAGATAGGAAGGGGTGTAGGGGCTGGAGGAGGTTACAGAGATAGGAAGGGGTGTAGGGGCTGGAGGAGGTTACAGAGATAGGAAGGGGTGTAGGGGTTGGAGGAGGTTACAGAGAAAGGGAGGGTTGTAGGGGCTGTAGGAGGTTACAGAGAGGGGGAGGGTTGTAGGGACTGTAGGAGATTACAGAGATAGGGAGGGGTGTAGGAACTGTATGAGGTTAAAGAGATAGGGAGGGGTGTAGGGGCTGGAGGAGGTTACAGAGATAGGAAGGGGTGTAGGGGCTGGAGGAGGTTACAGAGATAGGAAGGGGTGTAGGGGCTGGAGGAGGTTACTGAGATAGGAAGGGGTGTAGGGGTTGGAGGAGGTTACAGAGAAAGGGAGGGTTGTAGGGGCTGTAGGAGGTTACAGAGAGAGGGAGGGTTGTAGGGACTGTAGGAGATTACAGAGATAGGGAGGGGTGTAGGAACTGTATGAGGTTAAAGAGATAGGGAGGGGTGTAGGGGCTGGAGGAGGTTACAGAGATAGGAAGGGGTTTAGGGGCTGGAGGAGGTTATAGGGATAGGAAGGGGTGTAGGGGCTGGAGGAGGTTACAGAGATAGGGAGGGGTGTAGGGGCTGGAGGAGGTTACAGAGATAGGAAGGGGTTTAGGGGCTGGAGGAGGTTATAGGGATAGGAAGGGGTTTAGGGGCTGGAGGAGGTTACAGAGATAAGAAGGGGTGTAGGGGCTGGAGGAGGTTACAGAGATAAGAAGGGGTGTAGGGGCTGGAGGAGGTTACAGAGATAGGAAGGGGTTTAGGGGCTGGAGGAGGTTACAGAGATAGGAAGGGGTTTAGGGGCTGGAGGAGGTTATAGGGATCTTGCTGCCCCTTCATCAGGTGAGTGACTCACCTGACGAAGGAGCAGGGCTCTGAAAGCTTGTGGTTTTTGCTACCAGATACAGCTGTTGGACTTTAAGCTGGTGTTGTGAGACTTCTCACCGTGACAGCAAAACCGCATGAGAAATGCTGTGGGCGCCGGGTGGATTAGAACGGGACTGATTTCTGGTTGTGTCTCCAATAACCTTGTGCTCCTTTGACAGAGCCGGAGATGCCAGATTCCTGGGAGGAAAGCATTCTGGATTCCAGCCAGCTTGGTGTATTAGTCGGGGGCGTGGCAGTGGGAGCACTGGGCACAGTGCTTGGCATCAGTTCCTGCGTCTGGCCCAAGGTGCTGAGCCGGAACCTGTCCCTGCTCCAAATGAGATCCAGCCTCAGATCATCGAGTTCCGCATGAGGAACGCATAAGAGTAAAGTTATCCAACCTTCTCCTCATGGCCGACACCCTGGAGACCAGGCAACATCCTGGTGAACCTTCTTTACACTCTCTCCAAAGCTTCCATGTTACATGGATTGGTCCAGACCTTTCTGCAGTGATGGTTGGTGCTCTGAGCCTCTCCCACTCTCTCTCTCTCTCTCTCACTGTCCATCTTTCTCCGGGAATATTGGACACAAGGTTTGTCAGGCTCTGCAGGTTTTCCATTCCCAAGCCTGCTTCCTCACCTCGACATCCCGTGCTGCTCCCCCGCTCCCCATCAGTCCACAACGTAGCCTCCATTTCTCTGGGGGCTAGTTTGCTGGGGGTGGCACAGTGGTTAGCACTGCTGCCTCACAGCGCCAGGGACCCCGGTTCGATTCCCGGCTTGGGTCATCGTCTGTGTGGAGTCTGCACGTTCTCCCCGTGTCTGCGTGGGTTTCCCCCGGGTGCTCCAGTTTCCTCCCACAGTCTGAAAGACGTGCTGGTTAGGGTGCATTGGCCGTGCTAAATTCTCCCTCAGTGTAACCTGAACAGGCACCAGAGTGTGGCGACTAGGGGATTTTCACTGTAACTTCATTGCTGTGTTAATGTACTTGTGATACTAATAAATAAACTTTATTGTTGGTTATCGTTTGGGTCTGTTCATTGTTTAATCAACATTATTTTATGTAAAATCATCACAAAATGGATTTTAAATCTTTTCCCACATTGTATCAAATTGCGGAATAGAATTTGAGGGCAGTTGTTTCAAGTTCCCCGATTTGGAATAATCTGTCAGATGTGTTCTGAACAAAATAGACAGGGCATTGATGAGACTGCGCTTGGAGTAAGTGTAGGGTTTGGTCTCTTCATTTCAAAATAAACGTGCATTGGAGTTCAGAGAAGGTTCACTGCGCAGGGTTCTGGGGTGAAGGGGGTTTTGGTCTTCCAGGGAAAAGGTTTGAGCAGGGTTGGGGTCTGTACCTATTGGAGTTTAGAAGAATGTTTTAAAAATCATTTGTGGGACACGGGCGTCGCTGGCTGGGCCAGCATTTATTGCCCATCCCTAGTTACCCTTGGAGGGCAGTTGAGAGTTAATTACATTCAGAAGGTATACGGCATGCTTACCTTCATCGGCCGGGGCATTGAGTACAAGAGTTGGGGGATCATGTTGCAGCTATATTAAACCTGGGTTAGGCCGCATTTGGAGTATTGCGTGCAGTTCTGGTCACCACACTACCAGAAGGAGGTGGAAGCTTTGGAGAGAGTGTGAAGCAGGTTCACCAGGATGTTGCCTGGTCTCGAGGGTGTCGGCTGTGAGGAGAGGTTGAATAAACTGGGATTGTTTTCACTGGAAAGACGGAGGTTGAGGGGAGACCTGGTCTACAGAATGATGAGAGGCACAGACAGGGTGGAGAGTCAGAGGCTTCTCCCCAGGGTGGAAGTGTCAATTATAAGGAGACACAGGTGCAAGGTGAGAGGGGGACAGTTTGAGGGAGATGTGCGGGGGAAGTTTTTCACGCAGAGAGTGGTGGGTGCCTGGAACGCGCTGCCAGAGGAGGTGGTGGAAGCAGGAACATTAACAACATTTAAGAGGCATCTGGATGGGTACATGAATAGGGAGGGAATAGAGGGATACGGACCAAGGGCAGAAGGGTTTTTTTTTAGTTTAGCTAGGGCATCATGATTGGCACGGGCTTGGAGGGCCGAAGGGCCTGTTCCTGTGCTGGACTGTTCTTTGTTCTGTGGCGCTGGAGTCACATGTAGGCCAGACCGGGTAAGGACGGCAGATTTCCTTCCCTAAAGGACATTAGTGAACCAGATGGGTTTTTCCGACAATCGACAATGGTTTCATGGTCATCGGTAGATTCTTATTCCAGATTTTTTTTTTAGTAAATGCAACTTCCCTGAATTCGATCCCGGGTCCCCAGAACATTAGCCGCGTTTCTGGATTAATAGTCTAGCGATGAAACCACGCGGCCATCACCGCTCCTTCAGGAGAGAGGATCTCATTGAAACATATGTTTCTGGGCTTGGTGGGTGTTGGGGGGGTGGAGTGGGGGGTGGGGGGTCTTGTCAGGGTGGATGCCGAGAGTAGCTTTCCCCTCGTGGGCGAATCCAGAACTTAGCGGGGGGCAAGTTTCAGAATAAGGGGATCTCTCTTCCATTGAGGACAGTGATGAGGTTGAGGTCGGGGGGGGCGGTGGTGGTGGTGGGGGGGGGGGGGGGGGGGGGGTCAGTGTGTGGAATTCTCTCCCTCACCCCAGGGAGAATTGGAGACTGGCTCAATGCCAATGGAATGGAACCCCCGGCGTGTCCGTCTGGAGCAGTGAGAAATGGTTATCAGATATGGATGTCTTGCTGCAGTGACACAGGGCCAGTCACGGGAGTCGGAGCGGGAGTCGGAGCGGGCGAGGGGCGGACCATGGAAATCTCTGTTGACCTTGGGCAGGACTTTACGGCTTCAGGGTGAGTGAGGATCCTGCACCTTACGCACTGTGAGCAGTTTTGGCCTCCTAGTCTGAGGAAGGACATTCTTGCTATTGAGGGAGTCCAGCGAAGGTTCACCAGACTGATTCCTGGAATGGCAGGATTGACATGTGAAGAGAGACTGGATCGACTGAGCTTGTACTCACTGGAATTGAGAAGAGAGGGGATCTCATTGAAACATGTAAAATCCTGATGGGAACTGGACAGACTAGAGGAAGAATGTTCCCGATGTTGGGGAAGTCCAGAACTAGGGGTCACAGCCGAAGAATAAGGGGTAAGGCATTCAGGACTGAGATGATGAAGAACTTCTTCACTCAGAGAGTTGTGAACCTGTGGAATTCTCTCCCACAGAAAGCTGTTGGGCAGTTCATTCGATCTGTTCAAGAGGGAGCTGGACACGGCCCTTGTGGTTACTGGGATCGAGAGGAATGGAGAGAAAGTGAGAGTGGGATAGAACAAAGAACAAAGAACAGTCCAGCACAGGAACAGGCCCTTCGGCCCCTCCAAGCCCGTGCTGATCATGATGCCCGAACTAAACTGAAAGAAAATCTTCTGCCCTTACTCGGTCCGAATCCCTCGATTCCCTCCCTATCCAGGGACCCATCCGGATGCCCCTTAAATGTTGTTAATGTTCCTGCTTCCACCACCTCCTCTGGCAGCGCGTTCCAGGCACCCACCGCTCTCTGTGTGAAAAACTCCCCCCGCACATCTCCCTTAAACTTTCCCCCCTCTCACCTTGAACCTGTGCCCCGTTGTAACTGACCCTTCCACCCTGGGGGAGAAGCCTCTGACTATCCACCCTGTCTGTGCCTCTCATCATTCTGTAGACCAGGTCTCCCCTCAACCTCCGTCTTTCCAGTGAAAACAATCCCAGTTTATCCAACCTCTCCTCACAGCCGACACCCTCGAGACCCGGCAACATCCTGGTGAACCTGCTTCACACTCTCTCCAAAGCTTCCACATCCTCCTGGGAGTGTGGTGACCAGAACTGCACGCAATACTCCAAATGTGGCCTAACCAAGGTTTTATATAGCTGCAACATGATTCCCCAACTCTTGTACTCAATGCCCCGGCTGATGAAGGCAAGCATTCCATAGCCTTCTTAATCACCTTGGCCACCTGTGTTGCCATTTTTAGGGAACTGTGGACCTGCACGCCCAGATCCCTCTGTATGTTAATATTCCGAAGGGTTCTGCCATTTACAGTATAATTCACACCTACATTTGATCGTCCAAAATGCATCACCTCGCATTTGCTCGGATTAAACTCCACCTGCCATTTCTGTGCCAAAACTCACTGAAAGTGCGCGATCAGCCATGATCATATTGAATGGTGGGCCAGGCTGAAGGGGCTGAATGGCCTCCTCCTGTGCCTATTGTCTATGTTTCTATTATCAGCGCAATGCCATCACCGGCAGAGACAATGGATTAGATTTCTCTTTCCCCGGCGTGTCTCACAGAGCGAAGCGTTTCCAGCTCTGCCTGTTTGAGATGAATCAGACCTCGAGTATCGAGTGACACTGATTGCTTCAGGGAACATAAAACACGCAACCTAATTCCAGCAATGTTTACCAAGTTCCTCATACTCTCACATTGCAAACCTGTGTGTGTGTGTGTGTGTGGGTGTGTGTGGGTGTGGGTGTGAGTGTGTGTGTGTGTGTGTCAGTGTGTGTGTGTGTGTGTGAGTGTGTGTGTGTGTCAGTGTGTGTGTGCCCGTGGGCAGGTTTATTTTGTAATCTGTCTGATCTCTGCGGGGTTGCTGTTTACACCAGTTTACAGCTCACAGCACAGCCCTGGAGTTCACTCGTTTTAAACCATCCCGTTCCTGTCAGGTGTACGGGAACTGACCTTTGGGGAAGTGGCCTGAATGGACTCACAATGAGGTTAAAGAGGAACAGGAGGAGGCCATTCAGCCCCTCTCTTAAGCCTGTTACACCAGGACAGGAGGAGGCCATTCAGCCCCTCTCTTAAGCCTGTTACACCAGGACAGGAGGAGGCCATTCAGCCCCTCTCTTAAGCCTGTTACACCAGGACAGGAGGAGGCCATTCAGCCCATCTCCAGGCCGTTACACAGGAACAATGGAGGTTCATTCAGCCCCTCTCCAGCCTGTTCCTCAGGAACAGGAGGAGGCCATTCAGCTCCCATTGCGTCTGTTACACAGGGACAAGGTTAGACTCCATTCAGCTCCTCTCAACCTTGTTAGACAGGGACAGGAGAAAGCCCATTCAGCCCCTCTTGAGCCTATTACACCTATGACTGTGTGGCCAGGTACCCCTCAAATTTGATTTACAGGTTTGCTGACGACACCACCATAGTGGGTCGGATCTCAAACAATGTCGAGACAGAGAACAGGAATGAGATAGAGAATCTGGTGAACTGGTGCGGCAACAATAATCCCTCCCTCAATGTCAACAAAACAAAGGAGATTGTCATCGACTTCAGGAAGCGTAAAGGAGAACATGCCCCTGTCTACATCAACGGGGATGAAGTAGAAAGGGTCGAGAGCTTTAAGTTTTTAAGTATCCACATCACCAACAACCTGTCCTGGTCCCCCACATGCCGACACTATAGTTAAGAAAGTCCATCAACGCCTCTACTTTCTCAGGAGACTAAGGAAATTTGGCATGTCAGTTACGACTCTCACCAACTTTTACAGATGCTCCATAGAAAGCATTCTTTCTGGTTGTATCACAGCTTGGTCTGGGCTCCTGCTCTACCCAAGACCGCAAGGAACTACAAAAGATTGTGAATGTAGCCCAATCCATCACTCAAACCAGCCTCCCATCCATTGACTCTGTCTACACTTCCCGCTGCCTCGGCAAAGCAGCCAGCATAATCAAGGACCCCACACACCCCGGACATTCTCTCTTCCACCTTCTTCCTTCGGGAAAAAGATACAAAAGTCTGAGGTCACGCACCGACCGACTCAAGAACAGCTTCTTCCCTGCTGCTGTCAGACTTTTGAATGGACCGACCTCGCATTAAGTTGATCTTTCTCTACACCCTAGCTATGACTGTAACACTACATTCTGCTCTCTCATTTGCTTCTCTATGAATGGTATGCTTTAGAACAAAGAACAAAGAAAATTACAGCACAGGAACAGGCCCTTCGGCCCTCCAAGCCTGCACCGACCATGCTGCCCGACTGAACTAAAACCTCCTACCCTTCCGGGGACCATATCCCTCTATTCCCATCCTATTCATGTACTTGTCAAGATGCCCCTTAAAACTCACTATCGTATCCGCTTCCACTCCCTCCCCCGGCAGCGAGTTCCAGGCACCCACCACCCTCTGTGTAAAAAATCTGCCTCGTACATCTCCTTTAAACCTTGCCCCTCGCACCTTAAACCTGTGCCCCCTAGTAATTGACTCTTCCACCCTGGGAAAAAGTTTCTGACTATCCACTCTGTCCATGCCTCTCATAATCTTGTAGACTTCTATCAGGTCTCCCCTCAACCTCCGTCGCTCCAGTGAGAACAAACCGAGTTTCTCCAACCTCTCCTCATAGCTAATGCCCTCCATACCAGGCAACACCCTGGTAAATCTTTTCTGTACCCTCTCCAAAGCCTCCACATCCTTCTGGTAATGTGGTGACCAGAATTGAACACTATATTCCAAGTGTGGCCTAACTAAGGTTCTATAGATTGTCTGCGCAAGAAACAATTCTTTTCACTGTATGTTAATACTGAGACAACAATAAATCAAATCAAAATGCACAGGAACAGGAGGAGGCCATTCAGCCCCTCTCTCTCCCTCGAGCCTATTACACAGGAACAGGAGGAGGCCATTCAGCCCCTCTCTCTCTCTCGAGCCTATTACACAGGAACAGGAGGAGGCCATTCAGCCCCTCTCTCTCTCGAGCCTATTACACAGGAACAGGAGGAGGCCATTCAGCCCCTCTCTCTCTCGAGCCTATTACACAGGAACAGGAGGAGGCCATTCAGCCCCTCTCTCTCTCTCGAGCCTATTACACAGGAACAGGAGGAGGCCATTCAGCCCCTCTCTCTCTCGAGCCTGTTACACAGGAACAGGAGGAGGCCATTCAGCCCCTCTCTCTCTCGAGCCTATTACACAGGAACAGGAGGAGGCCATTCAGCCCCTCTCTCTCTCTCGAGCCTATTACACAGGAACAGGAGGAGGCCATTCAGCCCCTCTCTCTCTCGAGCCTATTACACAGGAACAGGAGGAGGCCATTCAGCCCCTCTCTCTCTCGAGCCTGTTACACAGGAACAGGAGGAGGCCATTCAGCCCCTCTCTCTCTCGAGCCTATTACACAGGAACAGGAGGAGGCCATTCAGACCCTCTCTCTCTCTCGCCTATTACACAGGAACAGGAGGAGGCCATTCAGCCCCTCTCTCTCTCGAGCCTGTTACACAGGAACAGGAGGAGGCCATTCAGCCCCTCTCTCTCTCTCGCCTATTACACAGGAACAGGAGGAGGCCATTCAGCCCCTCTCTCTCTCGAGCCTGTTACACAGGAACAGGAGGAGGCCATTCAGCCCCTCTCTCTCTCGAGCCTATTACACAGGAACAGGAGGAGGCCATTCAGACCCTCTCTCTCTCGAGCCTGTTACACAGGAACAGGAGGAGGCCATTCAGCCCCTCTCGAGCCTATTACACAGGAACAGGGGGAGGCCATTCAGCCCCTCTCGAGCCTATTACACAGGAACAGGAGGAGGCCATTCAACCCCCTCTCTCTCTCGAGCCTGTTACACAGGAACAGGAGGAGGCCATTCAGCCCCTCGAGCCTGCCCCGCCATTCAATAAAATCATGGCTGATCTGACAGTGGGTTCAGTTCCACTGACCCGCCCGCTCCCCATAACCCTTAATTCCCTTCTTGATCAGAAATCTATCTACCTGTGACTTAAACATATTTAACGAGGTAGCCTCCACTGCTTCATTGGGCAGAGAATTCCAGAGATTCACTACCCTCTGAGAGAAGAAGTTCCTCCTCAACTCTGTCCTAAACTGACTCCCCTGATTTTGAGGCTGTGTCCTCTAGTTCTTGTTTCCTTTCTAAGTGGAAAGAATCTCTCTGCTTCTACCCTGTCGAGCCCCTTCATTATCTTATATGTCTCTATAAGATCTCCCCTCAGCCTTCTAAACTCCAACGAGTACAGACCCAATCTACTCAATCTCTCCTCATAAGCTAATACAAATGGGAACAAGATGTAAGGGTCAGCTGACCCAGTGAACCAATCACAGAGTGATGTAATAGCGAGCTGACCAGCTGATTCACTATAAATAAGGAACTATGTCGAATTGTGGGGAGCTTGGATTGGCCCAGGGCAAGGCCCCAAGTTTGGAGTAATAATGTTTCTTTATTAAACCCTTTCTTTGGTTTATAAGTTGGAGAAAGTTTTGTTGTATTTTCATTAGCTTCATTTTGAAGAGTCTCTTCTGAAGAAACATGCTGTCCCTGTCCTGGGAGAGTTTGATGGGGGACAGTGTAGAGGGAGCTTTACTCTGTATCTAACCCCGTGCTGTACCTGTCCTGGGAGTGTTTGATGGGGGACAGTGTAGAGGGAGCTTTACTCTGTATCTAACCCCGTGCTGTACCTGTCCTGGGAGTGTTTGATGGGGACAGTGTAGAGGGAGCTTTACTCTGTATCTAACCCCGTGCTGTACCTGCACTGGGAGTGTTTGATGGGGGACAGTGTAGAGGGAGCTTTACTCTGTATCTAACCCCGTGCTGTACCTGTCCTGGGAGTGTTTGATGGGGACAGTGTAGAGGGAGCTTCACTCTGTATCTAACCCCGTGCTGTACCTGTCCTGGGAGTGTTTGATGGGGACAGTGTAGAGGGAGCTTTACTCTGTATCTAACCCCGTGCTGTACCTGTCCTGGGAGTGTTTGATGGGGACAGTGTAGAGGGAGCTTCACTCTGTATCTAACCCCGTGCTGTACCTGTCCTGGGAGTGTTTGATGGGGACAGTATAGAGGGAGCTTTACTCTGTATCTAACCCCGTGCTGTACCTGTCCTGGGAGTGTTTGATGGGGACAGTGTAGAGGGAGCTTTACTCTGTATCTAACCCCGCGCTGTACCTGTTCTGGGAGTGTTTGATGGGGACAGTGTAGAGGGGGCTTTACTCTGTATCTAACCCCGTGCTGTACCTGTCCTGGGAGTGTTTGATGGGGACAGTGTAGAGGGAGCTTTACTCTATATCTAACCCCGTGCTGTACCTGTCCTGGGAGTGTTTGATGGGGGACAGTGTAGAGGGAGCTTTACTCTGTATCTAACCCCGTGCTGTACCTGTCCTGGGAGTGTTTGATGGGGACAGTGTAGAGGGAGCACTACTCTGTACCTAACCCCGTGCTGTACCTGTCCTGGGAGTGTTTGATGAGCATGATGTGGAGATGCCGGCGTTGGACTGGGGCAAACACAGTAAAAGTTTTAACACCAGGTTAAAGTCCAACAGGTTTATTTGGTAGCAAATACTATTAGCTTTCGGAGCGCTGCTCCTTCGTCAGATGGAGTGGAAATCTGCTCTCAAACAGGGCACAGAGACACAAAATCAAGTTACAGAATACTGATTAGAATGCGAATCCCTACAGCCAACCAGATCTTAAAGATGCAGACAATGTGGGTGGAGGGAGCATTAAGCACAGGTTAAAGAGATGTGTATTGTCTCCAGACAGGATAACCCGCAAGTCCAGGAGTCAAGCTGTGGGGGTTACTGATAATGTGACATAAATCCAACATCCCGGTTTAGGCCGTCCTCATGTGGGCGGAACTTGGCTATCAGTTTCTGCTCAGCGACTCTGCGCTGTCGTGTGTCGTGAAGGCCGCCTTGGAGAACGCTTACCTGAAGATCCAAGGCTGAATGCCCGTGACCGCTGAAGTGCTCCCCCACAGGAAGAGAACAGTCTTGCCTTGTGATTGTCGAGCGGTGTTCATTCATCCGTTGTCGTAGCGTCTGCATAGTTTCCCCAACGTACCATGCCTCGGGACATCCATTCCTGCAGCGTATCAGGTAGACAACATTGGCCGAGTTGCAAGAGTAGGTACCGTGTACCTGGTAGATGGTGTTCTCACGTGAGATGATGGCATCCGTGTCGATGATCCGGCACGTCTTGCAGAGGTTGCTGTGGCAGGGTTGTGTGGTGTCTTGGTCACTGTTCTCCTGAAGGCTGGGTAGTTTGCTGCGGCCAATGGTCTGTTTGAGGTTGTGCGGTTGTTTGAAGGCAAGAAGTGGAGGTGTGGGGATGGCCTTGGCGAGATGTTCGTCTTCATCAATGACATGTTGAAGGCTCCGGAGGAGATGCCGTAGCTTCTCCGCTCTGGGGAAGTACTGGACGACAAAGGGTACTCTGTCCACCGTGTCCCGTGTTTGTCTTCTGAGGAGGTCGGTGCGGTTTTTCGCTGTGGCGCGTTGGAACTGTTGATCAATGAGTCTAGCGCCATATCCTGTTCTTATGAGGGCATCTTTCAGCGTCTGGAGGTGTCTGTTGCGATCCTCCTCATCCGAGCAGATCCTGTGTATACGGAGGGCTTGTCCGTAGGGGATGGCTTCTTTAACGTGTTTAGGGTGGAAGCTGGAGAAGTGGAGCATCATGAGGTTATCCGTGGGCTTGTGGTACAGTGAGGTGCTGAGGTGACCGTCCTTAATGGAGATGCGTGTGTCCAAGAATGCAACCGATTCCGGAGAGTAGTCCATGGTGAGTCTGATGGTGGGATGGAACTTGTTGATGTCATCATAGAGTTGTTTCAGTGATTGTTCACCATGAGTCCAAAGGAAGAAAATGTCATCGATGTATCTAGTGTATAGCATCGGTTGAAGGTCCTGTGCGGTGAAGAAGTCTTGTTCGAACCTGTGCATGAAGATGTTGGCATATTGAGGTGCGGATTTTGTCCCCATGGCTGTTCCGTGTGTCTGGATGAAGAACTGGTTGTTGAAGGTGAAGATATTGTGGTCCAGGATGAAGCGGATGAGATGTAAAATTGCATCTGGAAACTGGCAGTTGTCGGCGTTGAGTACTGAGGCCGTTGCAGCAATGCCATCATCGTGGGGGATGCTGGTGTAGAGTGCCGAGACATCCATTGTGACGAGGAGCGCTCCTGGTTCAACTGCTCCATGTGCGCTGAGTTTCTGTAGGAAGTCCGTCGTGTCGCGACAAAAGCTGGGGGTTCTTTGTACAATGGGTTTCAGGATGCCCTCGACATAGCCGGAGAGGTTCTCGCACAGGGTCCCATTGCCCGATACGATGGGACGGCCGGGTGTGTTTGCCTTGTGTATCTTCGGGAGGCAGTAGAGATCTCCAACGCGGGGAGTACGTGGGATGAGAGCACGGAGGGTGTTCTGAAGGTCCGGATCAAAGGTCTTGATCAGAGTGTTGAGTTGACGGGTGTGTTCTTTGGTCAGACCTGTGGGTAACTGTCTGTAGTGTTCCACGTTGTTCAGTTGTCGGTACACTTCTTTGCAGTATTGTTGGATTTATGTCACATTATCAGTAACCCCCACAGCTTGCCTCCTGGACTTGCGGGCTATCCTGTCTGGAGACAATACACATCTCCTTAACCTGTGCTTAATGCTCCCCCCACCCACATTGTCTATATCTTTAAGATCTGGTTGGTTGTAGGGATTCGCATTCTAATCAGTATTCTGTAACTTGATTTTGTGTCTCTCTGCCCTGTTTGAGAGCAGATTTCCACTCTATCTGACGAAGGAGCAGCGCTCTGAAAGCTAATGGTATTTGCTACCAAATAAACCTGTTGGACTTTAACCTGGTGTTAAAACTCTTAGTGTTTGATGAGGACAGTGTAGAGGGAGCATTACTCTGTACCTAACCCCGTGCTGTACCTGCCCTGGGAGTGTTTGATGGGGGACGGTGTAGAGGGAGCTTTACTCTGTACCTAACCCCGTGCTGTACCTGTCCTGGGAGTGTTTGATGGGGACAGTGTAGAGGGAGCATTACTCTGTACCTAACCCCGTGCTGTACCTGTCCTGGGAGTGTTTGATGGGGGACAGTGTAGAGGGAGCTTTACTCTGTATCTAACTCCGTGCTGTACCTGTCCTGGGAGTGTTTGATGGGGACAGTGTAGAAGGAGCTTTACTCTGTACCTAACCCCGTGCTGTACCTGTCCTGGGAGTGTTTGATGGGGGACAGTGTAGAAGGAGCTTTACTCTGTACCTAACCCCGTGCTGTACCTGTCCTGGGAGTGTTTGATGGGGGACAGTGTAGAGGGAGCTTTACTCTGTATCTAACCCCGTGCTGTACCTGTCCTGGGAGTGTTTGATGGGGGACAGTGTAGAGGGAGCTTTACTCTGTATCTAACCCCGTGCTGTACCTGTCCTGGGAGTGTTTGATGGGGACAGTGTAGAGGGAGCTTCACTCTGTATCTAACCCCGTGCTGTACCTGTCCTGGGAGTGTTTGATGGGGACAGTGTAGAGGGAGCTTTACTCTGTATCTAACCCCGTGCTGTACCTGTCCTGGGAGTGTTTGATGGGGGACAGTGTAGAGGGAGCTTTACTCTGTATCTAACTCCGTGCTGTACCTGTCCTGGGAGTGTTTGATGGGGACAGTGTAGAAGGAGCTTTACTCTGTACCTAACCCCGTGCTGTACCTGTCCTGGGAGTGTTTGATGGGGGACAGTGTAGAAGGAGCTTTACTCTGTACCTAACCCCGTGCTGTACCTGTCCTGGGAGTGTTTGATGGGGGACAGTGTAGAGGGAGCTTTACTCTGTATCTAACCCCGTGCTGTACCTGTCCTGGGAGTGTTTGATGGGGACAGTGTAGAGGGAGCTTTACTCTGTATCTAACCCCGTGCTGTACCTGTCCTGGGAGTGTTTGATGGGGACAGTGTAGAGGGAACTTTACTCTGTATCTAACCCTGGGAGTGTTAGGTTCTAACAAGTAATATTAACGACAAGCACTGACCATCTCTGAAATGCTTTTGCAACAGTTTAAATTTCCATGGATTCGATTACAATCAGTACTTTTCCCTCTTTGACTCCAGGTTCAGCTTATGTGGAGTTTGATCGAGTGCTTTCACCTGGGTGTAGTTTCTGGATAATTCTATTGTCAGAAAGTAATGCTGAATTTAATCAAGTTTGATCAATTGTTGGTGTAATATTGTGAGATTGTGGACTACGTAACGGAGCTTTGCAAACCTTGCGTAAATGTATTCAAAATAAGGAATAAACTGGATTGTTTCATGCTTGTGATTTCACTGGGCAGCGTGAGATATTTTATGAGATGAATGATAGTGAAATAAGCTCTTCCCAAATCATTCAAGGACTCCACGTTTTTCCTTTATCCATTCCTGGGACACGGGTGTCGCTGGCTGGGCCCAGCATTTATTGCCCATCCCTGGTTGTCCCTTGGAGGGGAGTTGAGAGTCACCCACATTGCTGTGGCTCTGGAGTCACATGTAGGCCAGACCGGGTAAGGACGGCAGATTTCCTTCCCCAAAGGACATTAGTGAACCAGATGGGTTTTTCTGACAATGGTTTCATGGCCATCAGCACCATATGTTCCTGTTGCACTGATTGGATGTGTGTGACTGGAAAATCCCACCCAGAGACTGGAACCTCCCGCCCGTGGTCACTGGACCTTTGCACAGTCCTGTCCCATTCGCTACGATTTCCGTGTTGGGCGAGATGGGAAAATTCCACCCCTTGTCACACATTGGGAAATCTCATCACAAATTAAATAATCTGTTTCAGTTCGTGTTTCAGTTTAAAGTTTATTTATTAGTGTCACAAGCGGCTTACATTAACACTCCGGGTTACACTGAGGGAGAATTTAGCACGGCCAATGCACCCGGACTGTGGGAGGAAACCGGAGCACCCGGGGGAAACCCACGCAGACACGGGGAGAACGTGCAGACTCCGCATAGACAGTGACCCAAGCTGGGAATCGAACCCGGGTCCCTGGCGCTGTGAGGCGGCAGTGCTAAACACTGTTTCACCCCAAGGTTTCTGTTTTGAAGACCAACCACATTGCTGTTGACTTGAGGTCGAACGTAGGTCAGACCAGGTAGGGATATGGCAATTCCATTACTGAACTCAATAGATTTTTACAACAATCAACAAGGTTGCATCGTCCTAGCGAGGCTTCTAATTCCAGATTGTTTAATCCAATCCACCATAATGGGATTCAAACCCAGGTCTCCGGAACATTCCCTGGATATCCATTGACACCACCGTTCCTTTAGAATATTCCGGATATATAACTCCAGACTGAATTACTGCATCAACACATTGGCAAGTCTTTATTACACACAGGAAGAGTTCTTCACAAAAGCGTTACAAGGTTATATTTATTGAATGGTTTGTTGCCCAGAAATGATCATGTCCTGCCCATTCTGGAGCAGGAGAATCCCTCATGGACAGCACAGAGTCACAGCCTCCAGTCACCGCACTAATATAGATATATTCCACACAGCTCGTAACCTCAGGCGTGGGATTTGGTCAAATCATCAGCTGTAACAGAGAGAGGGGATGTTGGGTGAATTGAGTGAAAGTTTCTCTCATTCCGGGTTGTAAATGTGACAGTAAACAAGGTGACAGATATACAGGATCTCTGGTACCTGAAGTGCAGCTGGTGTTGGAGGTGTTTGAGGTGTTTGAGCTACTCGAACGCACACTGGAATTACACAGGTTCGGTTGGCAGGATCCTGACCGTTTAGTGAACTTGGCTGGGAAGAGAGAAACAGCAAGTTGCGTGGCCATGATCAGTATATCTCCCACCCCCACCCCCAGCTCCCCCTTCCCAAATTATTCCCATACGGCCAAAATTACTCCGAGTCCAGGGTAGTTTCTCTTACCTGTCAGGTCAACGTTGAACTGGCCGGAACCTGTGTGAGAAACAGAATGGTGAGCAGTTTAACATCAGCCTCTGGGAGTGATGTATTTCTAAACAGACTCTCCCTCTTCCTGCTTTGTTTCGTCTGGGATTTCTATCCCTCTCTCCCTCTCTCACACACAAATACACTCAGTGAACACTGCCTCGGGAAAGCAGCCAGCATAATCCAGGACCCCAAGCAACCCGGACACACTCTCTTCCACCTTCTTGGAATGGCTCCTGCTCTGACCAAGAAACTACAAAGGGTTGTGAATGTAGCCCAATCCATCACGCAAACCAGCCTCCCATCCATTGACTCTGTCTACACTTCCCGCTGCCTCGGGGAAAAGCAGCAGCATAATCAAGGACCCCACGCACCCCGGACATTCTCTCTTCCACCTTCTTCCATCGGGAAAAAGACACAAAAGTCTGAGGTCACGTACCGACCGACTCAAGAACAGCTTCTTCCCTGCTGCTGTCAGACTTTTGAATGGACCGACCTCGCATTAAGTTGATCTTTCTCTACACCCTAGCTATGACTGGAACACTACATTCTGCACCCTCTCCTTTCCTTCTCTTCTATATACTCTATGAACAGTATGCTTTGTCTGTATAGCTTACAAGAAATAATATTTTTTACTGTATCCCAATACATCTGACAATAATAAATCAAATGATAATCGTAAAGGCTGGTTACATTTTCCACCATCTTTTTTTAATTCATCCGTGGGACACGGGCGTCGCTGGCTGGGCCCAGCATTTATTGCCCATCCCTCAATGCCCCTTGGAGGGCAGTTGAGAGTCAACCACATTGCTGTGGCTCTGGAGTCACATGTAGGCCAGACCGGGTAAGGACGGCAGATTTCCTTCCCTAAAGGAACCAGATGGGTTTTTCTGACAATCGACAACGGGTCACCAGGAGATTCTTAATTCCAGATATTTTTTATTGAATTCAACTTCCACCATCTGGCGTGGCGGGGATTCGAACCCGGGTCCCCCAGAACATTAGCTGAGTTTCTGGGTTAATAGTCTGGCGATAATACCACTAGGCCATCGCTTCCACTAGTTCAAGGATCTATTTCAGAATCTCTCCCTTGAACAGTTCCTGTCACTATCGCCAATGCTCCCATCAACACAGAGTACTCGAGGGAGTCTGATATAACCTGGGACATGTCAAATTCTGACCATTTCCTGTAGTTTAGCGGAGTCCCAGTGTTGTAAAGATCTCCCATATTCACAATTCTCTTCACATGTTGAAAGCAGCAGGTTCAAACACACCAAATGTCCTGATTAATTCCAAATATTTGGGATCCTTTCCTAAAGTCTGTAGAAAAGAATATTGCAGGTTCCTGGGGAGACGATAGGCTAGTGGTATTATTGCCAGATTATTAATCCAGAAACTCAGCTAATGTTCTGGGGACCCGGGTTCGAATCCCGCCACGGCAGACGGTGGAATTTAATTTCAATAAAAAATATTTGGAATTAAGAATTTACTGATGACCCATTGTCGGAAAAACCCATCTGGTTCCTTTAGGGAAGGAAACCTGCCGTCCTTACCCGGTCTGGCCTACATGTGACTCCAGAGCCACAGCAATGTGGGTGACTCTCAACTGCCCTCCAAGGGGCAACTAGGGATGGGCAATAAATGCTGGACCCAGCCAGCGACACCCATGTCCCAGGAATGAATAAAGAAATCCGTCTCCAATGTAATCTGAGAGTTTCTAATGTCTGCAGTCACTTACGATTTAAGATGCAGCAGGACAGAATTCCCATCACCAGAGCAAAGCAGATTCCCAGTATTCCCAGCACGGCTCCGATGATGATCAAACCTTCATTTTTTGTGATCCTGTTTTGTTCTGGGGAAAGGAGAGTTGGGAGACAGTTTATTGAACAGTTTATTGATCCCCAGATGCCCCTCACCCACACATGAAGCTTCCCTGTGCATGTCGCTCCCTCCGGTAATTAGCGTGTGACCATGGTGACAATGCAGGAAGTGGCGGAGGTTTGTGAGAAGCAGCGAAGGGGGCAGAGACTTGGTCACTCGCCGGTGCTGAGTGGGAGAAGCCACGAAGGATGGGGAGAAATTTCTTCACTCAAAGGCCTGTGAATCATTCTGTGTAAATTTCACACAGGGAATTGTGGATGCTACACCAAGGAGTCATAGAAACATAGAAAACCTACAGCACAATACAGGCCCTTCAGCCCACAAAGTTGTGCCGAACATGTCCCTACCTTAGCGATTACTAGGCTTACCTATAACCCTCTATCTTACTAAGTTCCATGTACTTATCTAAAAGTCTCTTAAAAGACCCTATCGAATCCGCCTCCACCACCGTTGCTGGCAGCCCATTCCACGCACCCACCACCCTCTGAGTGAAAAACTTACCCCTGACATCTCCTCTGTACCTACCCCCCAGCACCTTAAACCCGTGTCCTCTTGTGGCAACCATTTCAGCCCTGGGAAAAAGCCTCTGACTGTCCACTCGATCAATACCTCTCAACATCTTCTACACCTCTATCAGGTCACCCCTCATCCTTCGTCTCTCCAAGGAGAACAGGCCGAGCTCACTCAACCTATCCTCATAAGGCATGCTCCCCAACCCAGGCAACATCCTTGTAAATCTCCTCTGCACCCTTTCTATGGCTTCCACATCCTTCCTGTAATGAGGTGACCAGAACTGAGCACAGTACTCCAAGTGTGGTCTGACCAGGATCCTATAAAGCTGCAACATTATCTCACGACTCCTAAACTCAATTCCTCGATTGATGAAGGCCAGTACACCATACGCCTTCTTAACCACAGCCTCAACCTGCACAGCTGCTTTGAGCATCCTATGAACTCGGACCCCAAGATCCTTCTGATCTTCCACACTGCCAAGAGTCCTACCATTAATATTATATTCCGCCATCCTATTTGACCTGCCAAAATGAACCACCTCACACTTATCTGGGTTGAACTCCATCTGCCACTTCTCCGCCCAGTCTTGCATCCCATCAATGTCTCGCTGCAACTTCCGACATCCCTCCACACTATCCACAACACCTCCAACCTTTATGTCATCAGCAAACTTACCAACCCATCCCTCCACTTCCTCATCCAGGTCATTTATAAAAATCACAAAGAGTAAGGGTCCCAGAACAGATCCCTGGGGCACTCCACTGGTGACCGAACTCCATGCAGAATATGACCCATCTATAACCACTCTTTGCCTTCTGTGGGCAAGCCAGTTCTGGATCCACAAAGCAATGTCCCCTTGGATCCCATGCCCCCTCACTTTCTCAATAAGCCTTGCATGGGGCACCTTTTCAAATGCCTTGCTGAAGTCCATATAAACTACATCAACTGCCCTTCCTTCATCAATGTGTTTAGTCACATCCTCAAAAAATTCAACCAGGCTCGTAAGGCATGATCTGCCTTTGACAAAGCCATGCTGACTATTCTTAATCATATTATACCTCTCCAAATGTTCATAAATCCTGCCTCTCAGGATCTTCTCCATCAACTTACCAACCACTGATTTCCAGGGCTATCTCTACTCCCTTTCTTGAATAAAGGAACAACGTCCGCAATCCTCCAATCCTCCGGAACCTCTCCCGTCTCCATTGACGATGCAAAGATCATCACCAGAGGCTCAGCAATCTCTTCCCTCGCCTCCCACAGTAGCCTGGGGTACATCTCATTTGATCCCGATGACTTATCTAACTTGATGCTTTTCAAAAGCTCCAACACATCCTCTTTCTTAATATCTACATGCTCAAGCTTTTCAGTCGCTGCAAGTCTGCACTACAACCACCAAGATCCTTTTCCATAGTGAATACTGAAGTAAAGTATTCATTAAGTACCTCTGCTATTTCTTCCGGTTCCATACAAACTTTCCCACCATCACACTTGATAGGTCCTATTCTTTCACGTCTTATCCTCTTGCTCTTCACATACTTATAGAGTGCCTTGGGGTTTTCCTTAATCCTGCCTGCCAAGGCCTTCTCATGACCCCTTCTGGCTCTCCTAATTTCCTTCTTAAGATCCTTCCTATTAGCCTTCAAGATCTCTAACATTACCTCACTCCCTGAACCTTTTGTAAGCTTTTCTTTTCTTCTTGACTAGATTCATTACAGCCTTTGTACACCACGGTTCCTGTAACCTACCATAACTTCCCTGTCTCATTGGAACGTTGCTGTGCAGAACTCCAGACAAATATTCCCTGAAAATTTGCCACATTTCTTCCATACATTTGCCTGAGAAAACCTCTTTCCAATTTAAGCCTCCAATTTCCTGCCTGATAACCTCGTAATTCCCCTTAGAGTCAATTCAAGATTGCGGTTAACAGGGAAGACAGTGACATTGGGCTGTCATTCCAAAGATCCAGGCTAATGCCATGGAGAAGCATCTCAGATTACAGAATTACACTGCTCCAGAGGGTGGCACGATGACACAGTGGTTAAAGCTGCTGTCTCACGGTGCCAGGGACCCGGGTTCGATTCTCGGCTTGGGTCACTGTCTGTGTGGAGTCTGCACGTTCTCCCTGTGTCTGCGTGGGTTTCCTCCGGGTGCTCCGGTTTCCTCCCACAATCCGAAAGATGTGCAGGTGAGGTGGATTGGCCATTCTAAATTGTCCCTTAGCATCCAAAGATGTGCGGGTTAGGTGGATTGGCCATGCTAAATTGTCCCTTAGTGTCCAAAGATGTGCAGGTTAGGTGGATTGACCATGCTAAATTGTCCCTTAGTGTCCAAAGATGTGCTGGTTAGGTGGATTGGCCATGCTAAATTGTCCCTTAGTGTCCAAAGATGTGTCGATTAGGTAGAATGGTTATGGCTACATTCAAGTTTAAACTTTATTAATGTCACAAGTAGGCTTACATTAACACTGCAATGAAGTTACTGTGAAAATCCCCTCGTCGCCACACTCCAGCGCCTGTTCGGGTACACTGAGGGAGAATTTAGCATGGCCAATGCACCCTAACCAGCACGTCTTTCAGACAGTGGGAGGAAACTGGAGCACCCAGAGGAAACCCACGCAGACACGGGGAGAACGTGCAGACTCCACACAGACACTGACCCAAGCCGGGAATGGAACCCGGGTCCCTGACGCTGTGAGGCAGCAGCGCTAACCCACTGTGTCACCCAAATTGCCCCTTAGTGTCCAAAGATGTGTAGGTGAGGTGGATTGGCCATGCTAAATTGTCCCTTAGTGTCCACAAATGTACAGGTGAGGTGGATTGGGGGGTAAATATGTGGGGTTATGGGTGAGGCCTTGGTAAGATGCTCTATCAGAGAGTCAGTGCAGACCCGATGGGCCAAATGCCATCATTCTGCATGTAGGGATGATTCAATGGGATTGGTTCCAATCGCACCGTCGCAGCTGGAATCGAAAGCTAGTCTCGGTAAAAAGTTCAATTCAACAGAAATTCCACTTCATACAGCAAAAATTCTCCTTCACCAATTAATCACATTTCTGTACAATCTAGTCTTTTAACCATTGATAAGCTATCGTCGATTGTTGGAAAAATCTAATGTCCTTTAGGGAAGGAAATCTGCCGTCCTTACCCGGTCTGGCCTACATGTGACTCCAGAGCCACAGCAATGTGGGTGACTCTCAACTGCCCTCCAAGAGGCAACTGGGGATGGGCAATAGATGCTGGCCTTAACAACAAAGTTATCATCCAATGAAATATTACAGAAACATTTGGATCTTTCGGTTCTGTGGGAATGAGGAATATGGAGATAGAGTCATAGAAGTTTACAGCATGGAAACAGACCCTTCGGCCCAACTTGTCCATGCCACCCCCTTTGTTTTTAAACCCCTAAGCTAGTCCCAATTGCCCGCATTTGGCCCATATCCCTCTCTACCCATCTTACCCATGTAACTATCTAAATGCTTTTTAAAAGACAAAATTGTACCCACCTCTACTACTACCTCTGGCAGCTTGTTCCAGACACTCATCACCCTCTGTGTGAAAAAATTGTCCTTCTGGACCCTTTTGTATCTCTCCCCTCTCACCTTAAACCTATGCCCTCTAGTTTTAGACTCCCCTACCTTTGGGGAAAGATATTGACTATCTAGCTGATCTGTGCCCCTCATTATTTTATAGACCTCGATAAGATCACCCCTCAGCCTCCGACGCTCCAGAGAAAAGAATAGTGTGAGAGAGTGTGAGAAAGTGGGTGGCACGGTGGCACAGTGGTTAGCACTCAGGGACCTGGGTTCGATTCCCGGCTTGGGTCACTGTCTGTGTGGAGTTTGCACATTCTCCCCGTGTCTGCGTGGGTTTCCTCCGGGTGCTCCGGTTTCCTCCCACAGTCCAAAGATGTGCAGGTTAGGTTGATTGGCCATGATAAATTGTCCCTTAGTGTCAGGGGGACGAGTGAGGGAAAATGCATGGGGATATAGGGATAGGGCCTGGGTGGGATTGTGGTCGGTGCAGACTCGATGGGCCGAATGGCCTCCTTCAGCACTGTGGGGATTCTATTGTATGAAAGTGGAGATTGGTGAGAAGATTGACCTGAGTAAAGGCAGAGCATGCTTGGGGGATTGGTGTTTTGCATGTACTTACTGAACGGTATGTGAAGTTTTTCCGTCAGAGCCTCATGTTCCACTTGACACACGTAAGAACCGCCCACATCTCCATTCAATGAGAGGATGTTTCTCGCCTGAAACGTTTTGTCGTCTTGAGGTACAATATGAGTTGTCTCCACTCCGTCGACAATGGCCACTCCGTCCCTCAGCCAGCTCACTTTAATGTTTCTCGGGAAGAAGTTCTTCAGCGAACACACCAAATCCCTCTGAACACCTCTCTCCTGAAGAAAGACTCTGCTGGATCTCGGAGCTGTGGAACCAAATAGGAACGGGTTACAGGTCTCTATAATCTAACCCCGTGCTGTACCTGTCCTGGGAGTGTTTGATGGGGACAGTGTAGAGGGAGCTTTACTCTGTATCTAACCCCGTGCTGTACCTGTCCTGGGAGTGTTTGATGGGGACAGTGTAGAGGGAGCTTTACTCTGTATCTAACCCCGTGCTGTACCTGTCCTGGGAGTGTTTGATGGGGGACAGTGTAGAGGGGGCTTTACTCTGTATCTAACCCCGTGCTGTACCTGTCCTGGGAGTGTTTGATGGGGGACAGTGTAGAGGGAGCTTTACTCTGTATCTAACCCTGTGCTGTACCTGTCCTGGGAGTGTTTGATGGGGACAGTGTAGAGGGAGCTTTACTCTGTATCTAACCCTGTGCTGTACCTGTCCTGGGAGTGTTTGATGGGGACAGTGCAGAGGGAGCTTTACTCTGTATCTAACCCCGTGCTGTACCTGTCCTGGGAGTGTTTGATGGGGACAGTGTAGAGGGAGCTTTACTCTGTATCTAACCCTGTGCTGTACCTGTCCTGGGAGTGTTTGATGGGGACAGTGTAGAGGGAGCTTTACTCTGTATCTAACCCCGTGCTGTACCTGTCCTGGGAGTGTTTGATGGGGACAGTGTAGAGGGAGCTTTACTCTGTATCTAACCCCGTGCTGTACCTGTCCTGGGAGTGTTTGATGGGGGACAACGTAGAGGGAGCTTTACTCTGTATCTAACCCCGTGCTGTACCTGTCCTGGGAGTGTTTGATGGGGACAGTGTAGAGGGAGCTTTACTCTGTATCTAACCCCGTGCTGTACCTGTCCTGGGAGTGTTTGATGGGGACAGTGTAGAGGGAGCTTTACTCTGTATCTAACCCCGTGCTGTACCTGTCCTGGGAGTGTTTGATGGGGACAGTGTAGAGGGAGCTTTACTCTGTATCTAACTCCGTGCTGTACCTGTCCTGGGAGTGTTTGATGGGGACAGTGTAGAGGGAGCTTTACTCTGTATCTAACCCCGTGCTGTACCTGTCCTGGGAGTGTTTGATGGGGACAGTGTAGAGGCAGCTTTACTCTGTATCTAACCCCGTGCTGTACCTGTCCTGGGAGTGTTTGATGGGGACAGTGTAGAGGCAGCTTTACTCTGTATCTAACCCCGTGCTGTACCTGTCCTGGGAGTGTTTAATGGGGGACAGTGTAGAGGGAGCTTTACTCTGTATCTAACCCCGTGCTGTACCTGTCCTGGGAGTGTTTGATGGGGGACAGTGTAGAGGGAGCTTTACTCTGTATCTAACCCCGCGCTGTACCTGTCCTGGGAGTGTTTGATGGGGGACAACGTAGAGGGAGCTTTACTCTGTATCTAACCCCATGCTGTACCTGTCCTGGGAGTGTTTGATGGGGACAGTGTAGAGGGAGCTTTACTCTGTATCTAACCCCGTGCTGTACCTGTCCTGGGAGTGTTTGATGGGGACAGTGTAGAGGGAGCTTTACTCTGTATCTAGCCCCGTGCTGTACCTGTCCTGGGAGTGTTTGATGGGGACAGTGTAGAGGGAGCTTTACTCTGTATCTAACCCCGTGCTGTCCCTGTCCTGGGAGTGTTTGATGGGGACAGTGTAGAGGGAGCTTTACTCTGTATCTAACCCCGTGCTGTATCTGTCCTGGGAGTGTTTGATGGGGGACAGTGTAGAGGGAGCTTTACTCTGTATCTAACCCCGTGCTGTACCTGTCCTGGCAGTGTTTGATGGGGACAGTGTAGAGGGAGCTTTACTCTGTATCTAACCCCATGCTGTACCTGTCCTGGGAGTGTTTGATGGGGACAGTGTAGAGGGAGCTTTACTCTGTATCGAACCCCATGCTGTACCTGTCCTGGGAGTGTTTGATGGGGACAGTGTAGAGGGAGCTTTACTCTGTATCTAACCCCGTGCTGTACCTGTCCTGGGAGTGTTTGATGGGGACAGTGTAGAGGGAGCTTTACTCTGTATCTAACCCCGTGCTGTACCTGTCCTGGGAGTGTTTGATGGGGACAGTGTAGAGGGAGCTTTACTCTGTATCTAACCCCGTGCTGTACCTGTCCTGGGAGTGTTCGATGGGGGACAGTGTAGAGGGAGCTTTACTCTGTATCTAACCTCGTGCTGTACCTGTCCTGGGAGTGTTTGATGGGGACAGTGCAGAGGGAGCTTTACTCTGTATCTAACCCCGTGCTGTACCTGTCCTGGGAGTGTTTGATGGGGACAGTGTAGAGGGAGCTTTACTCTGTATCTAACCCCGTGCTGTACCTGTCCTGGGAGTGTTTGATGGGGACAGTGTAGAGGGAGCTTTACTCTGTATCTAACCCCGTGCTGTACCTGTCCTGGGAGTGTTTGATGGGGACAGTGTAGAGGGAGCTTTACTCTGTATCTAACCCCGTGCTGTACCTGTCCTGGGAGTGTTTGATGGGGACAGTGTAGAGGGAGCTTTACTCTGTATCTAACCCCGTGCTGTACCTGTCCTGGGAGTGTTTGATGGGGACAGTGTAGAGGGAGCTTTACTCTGTATCTAACCCCGTGCTGTACCTGTCCTGGGAGTGTTTGATGGGGACAGTGTAGAGGGAGCTTTACTCTGTATCTAACCCCGTGCTGTACCTGTCCTGGGAGTGTTTGATGGGGGACAGTGTAGAGGGAGCTTTACTCTGTATCTAACCCCGTGCTGTACCTGTCCTGGGAGTGTTTGATGGGGACAGTGTAGAGGGAGCTTTACTCTGTATCTAACCCCATGCTGTACCTGTCCTGGGAGTGTTTGATGGGGACAGTGTAGAGGGAGCTTTACTCTGTATCTAACCCCGTGCTGTACCTGTCCTGGGAGTGTCTGATGGGGACAGTGTAGAGGGAGCTTTACTCTGTATCTAACCCCGTGCTGTACCTGTCCTGGGAGTGTTTGATGGGGACAGTGTAGAGGGAGCTTTACTCTGTATCTAACCCCGTGCTGTACCTGTCCTGGGAGTGTTTGATGGGGACAGTGTAGAGGGAGCTTTACTCTGTATCTAACCCCGTGCTGTACCTGTCCTGGGAGTGTTTGATGGGGACAGTGTAGAGGGAGCTTTACTCTGTATCTAACCCCGTGCTGTACCTGTCCTGGGAGTGTTTGATGGGGACAGTGTAGAGGGAGCTTTACTCTGTATCTAGCCCCGTGCTGTACCTGTCCTGGGAGTGTTTGATGGGGACAGTGTAGAGGGAGCTTTACTCTGTATCTAACCCCGTGCTGTCCCTGTCCTGGGAGTGTTTGATGGGGACAGTGTAGAGGGAGCTTTACTCTGTATCTAACCCCGTGCTGTACCTGTCCTGGGAGTGTTTGATGGGGACAGTGTAGAGGGAGCTTTACTCTGTATCTAACCCTGTGCTGTACCTGTCCTGGGAGTGTTTGATGGGGACAGCGTGCTGTACCTGTCCTGGGAGTGTTTGATGGGGACAGTGTAGAGGGAGCTTTACTCTGTATCTAACCCTGTGCTGTACCTGTCCTGGGAGTGTTTGATGG